>NW_022589710.1:8024041-8287688 GCF_004348235.1 Phoca vitulina | reverse complement strand
AGAAAGAAAGAAAGAAAGAAAGAAAGAAAGAAAGAAAGAAAGAAAGAAAGAAAGAAAGAAAGAGAAAGAAAGAAAAAACAATCTACACAATTGGAGGGAAAGAACGAGACAGATGAGATTGAGAGACGTGAATTAGGAGAGAGAAAAGCACCATGCGAAAGGGAACCCTTTCGCAGAGTAAAGTCAGAAAAGGGAGAGAGGGGGAGCGAGATCAGTGAGCAGGGTTCGTGCAAGATGCCAAGGTGTGGCGATCCCCTGAGTCACACGAGGAGCAAATGTTCCCGTTCCTAGAGCACACTTGGAAGAGGGTATTTTGCCTCTCCAAAGACAAAAGGCCCACAGGATGGTACTGAGGGGCCATTCAACAGCAGGGGACAGAGGCACATGCAGAGGGCAGATAACCTGGTTGCAGCTTTTCGCTGTGCTTCAACAGACTCCAGGCACTTATGCAAGCATGCGACTGCGTTTCTGGGACAGTACAGTGCCAAGAGTAGCACTGCAAGGCTCTCCTCCAGAGGAAGGGAGAGGGTCCATGTGCTGCTGGATACTTTAAGATTTGTTGTTTTGAATCCCAGGCACAAGCCAGAGATAAAACACAGGAGAACAGAGGCGCCAGGCATACAGACAGCCAGGCACAGACAGGTTGAGGACAGGGATCTGATGAAAGCCTGGGACACAAAAAAGGAGATTGTTCACTTTTCTCTGAGGGCCTCCCGAACAGTGGCAGCAACGGGTTCCCCTCTTTCAGGACATGAGGATGAGGGGACAGCATCTTACACACACACACACACACACACACCAGCACAGTTGGACTTCAGAGAGAAGAGGCTGGAGTCCCTTACACCAAACCCTGCCCCTACATGTGGCAGGAGATTCTTTACAAGGGCAGGTCTGACTGTTAGCCACTGCAGTGGGCCTCTCCCTCAGAAGACCAACACAGGCCCTCCATATGCATCAAGGCAACTGTTCGTAAAGTGCTCCAAAGCATCAGCTTCAATTCTGGTGGAAATAAGACCAGGCTTTTTTTTTTTTTTTAATATGCTTTCTTTTTTATCTTTTTTATTTATTTATTTTTCCTTTGGCATCAGGCTTATAGTTTTTTATTCATTTGTTGGCTTGTTTCCTTTTCTCATTTTTTTGGATGAGGCTTTTTTTTCCTCTTTCTTTTTTCCTTCTTTCTTTTTCTTTGGAATCAGGCTTGTACTTCTTTGTTACTATGTTTTCTTTTTCCTTTTCCTTGTCTCTTTTCTGGGATCAGGCCTATCTTCACAAACAAATCAAAGCAAACCTAGTTAAAGGTCCAAACACTCCTCACTGCAAGAAGGAGGAACTCTGCAGAGGACTGACCTGTGGTGAAAATCAGCCAAAACACAACAGCAGACTGCACACAGCATACACCAGAAACACTTCCCAGAATGCCAGGCCCTCAACAGTGTAGGACCCCTTCTTAATACAGTATTACTCTCAGGAGCATGAAACATAACAAGCTTTCATAACATGCAAAAGAAAGAAACCTAGACAGAATGACAAGACAGAAGAATTCTCCCCAAAACAAAGATCAAGAAGAAATCACAGAGAGGGACTTGCTCAAAACACATACAAGCAATATATCTAAACAAGAATTTAGAACAACAGTCATAAGAACACTAGCTGGGTTTGAAAGAAGCATAAAAGAGGGACGCCTGGGTGGCTCAGTTGGTTAAGCGACTGCCTTCGGCTCAGGTCATGATCCTGGAGTTCCGTGATCGAGTCCCGCATCGGGCTCCCTGCTCGGCAGGGAGTCTGCTTCTCCCTCTGACCCTCCCCCCTCTCATGCTCTCTCTCTATCTCATTCTCTCGCAAATAAATAAATAAAATCTTTTTAAAAAATTTAAAAAAAAAAAAAAAAAGAAAGAAAGAAGCATAAAAGACAGCAGAGAAATCCTGGCTACAAAGATAAAAGACCTAAAAACTAGTCAGGCCAAAATAAAAAATGCTAAAACTGCAATGCAAAATTGACTAGATGTAATCACAATGAGGATGGAAGAAGCAGAGGATCGAATAGGTGATAAAGAAGATAAAATTACAGAAAATAAGGAAGCTGAAAAGAAGACGGAAAGAAAACTATTAGATTATGAATAGAGACTTAGGGAACTGAGAGATTCCATAAAGCGCAGTAATATCCATATCATAGGAGTCCCAGAAGAAGAGGAGCGGAAAAAGGGGGCAGAAGGCCTATTTGAACAACTATAGCTGAGAACGTCCCTAATCTGGGGAAAGAAACAGGCATTCAAGCCCAAGAGGCACAGGGAACTCCCCTCAAAATCAACAAAAACAGATCAACACCAAGACATATCATAGGGAAACTTGCAAAAGACAAAGATAGAGAATTCTGAAAGCAGCTAGGGACAAAACATCCTTAATCTACAAGGGTGGATACATAAGGTTAGCAGCAGACCTGACCACAAAAACAGAGCAGGCCAGAAGAGAGTGGAATGATATAGTCAACATACTGAATGGGAAAAACATGCAGCCAAGAATACTACATCCAGCAAGGCTGTCATTCAGAACAGGAAAGAGAGAGAGTTTTCAAGATAAGCAAAAACTAAAGGAGCTCGTGAACACTAGAACAGCTCTGCAAGAAATATTAAAGGGGACCTCTTGAGCGGGAAAGAGAGACCAAAAGCAACAAAGACTAGAAAGGAACAGAGACAATCTACAGGAACAGTGATTTTACAGGTAACATAATGGCATTAAATTCATATCTACCAATAATTACTTTGAATGCAAATGGACTAAATGCTGAATCAAAAGAAATAGGGTATCAGAATGGATTAAAAAAAAAAAGACCTATTGATATGCTGCTTACAAGAGACTCATTTTAGACCCAAAGACACCTCCAGATTAAAAGTAAGGGGGTGGAGAACCATTTATCATGCTAATGGACATCAAAAGAAAGCTGGAGTAGCCATACTTACATCAGACAAACTAGATATTAAGCCAAAGACTGTAAGAGATGAAGAAGGGCACTCTATCATAATAAAGGGGTCTATCCAACAAGAAGATCTAACAATTGTAAATATTTAAGCCCTCAACTTGAGAGCAAATATATGTAAATTAATTAATAACAAATATATATATAAATATATAAATCAATTAATAACAAACTTAAACTCATTGACAATACGATAATAATAGGGGACTTTAATGCCCCACTCACAGCAATGGACAGATCATCTAAGCAGAAGATCAACAAGAAAACAATGGCTTTGACCAATCCATACTGGATCAGATGGATTTAACAGAAATATTCAGAGCATTTCATCCTAAAGCAGAATACACATTCTTTTCAAGTGCACATAGAACATTCTCCAAAACAGATCACATACTAGGTCACAAATCATGCGTCAACCAGTACAAAAAGACTGAGATGATACCATGCATATTTTCAGATCACAATGCTTTGAAACTTGAAGTCAACCACAAGAAAAAATTTGGAAAGACCACAAATACATGGAGGCTAAAACAGCGTACTGAAGAATGAATGGGTTAATCAGGAAATTAAAGGAATTTTAAAAATACTTGGAAGCAAATAAAAATGAAAACACAACAGTCCAGGGGCGCCTGGGTGGCTCAGTCGTTAGGCGTCTGCCTTCAGCTCAGGTCATGATCCCAGGGTCCTGGGATCGAGCCCCACGTCGGGCTCCCTGCTCCATGGGAAGCCTGCTTCTCCCTCTCCCACTCCCCCTGCTTGTGTTCCCTCTCTCGCTGTGTCTCTCTCTGTCAAATAAATAAATAAAAGAAAAGAAAAGAAAAAGAAAGAAAACACAACAGTCCAAAACCTTTGGGACACAGCAAAGGCAGTCATAAGAGGGAAGTATCTAGCAGGATCCAGCAATACAGTCTCTCCTCAAGAAGCAAGGAACATCTCAAATGCACAACCTAACCTTACACCTAAAGGAGATGGAGAAAGAACAGCAAATAAAGTCTAAAACCAGAAGAAGTAGGGAAATAATAATGATAAGAGCAGGAATAAATGATACAGAAAGAAAAAGAAAAACAGTAGAACAGATCAACGGAACTAGGAGCTGGTTCTTTGAAAGAATTAACAAAATTGATAAACCCCTAGCCAGACTTATCAAAAAGAAAAGAGAACCCAAATAAAATCACGAATGAAAAAGGCAAGATCACAACCAACACCACAGAAATACAATTATAAGGGAATATTATGACCAATTATATACCAACAAACTGGGCAATCTGGAAGAAATGGATATATTCCTAGAAACACATAAACTACCAAAACCGAAACAGGAAGAAATAGAAAATCTGAACAGAGCCATAACCAGCAAAGAAATTGAAGCAGTAATCAAAAATCTCCCAACAAACAAGAGTCCAGTGCCAGGTGTCTTCCCAGGGGAATTCTACCAAACACTTAGAGAAGAATTAATACCTATTCTTTTGAAGCTGTTCCAAAAAATAGAAATGGAAGGAAAACTTCCAAACTCATCCTACAAGGCCAGCATTACCTGGATTCTAAAGCCAGATAAAGACCCCAGCAAAAAGGAGAATTACAAACCAATATCCCTGATGAACATGGATGCAAAAATCCTCAACAAGATACTAGCTAATCAAATCCAACAGTACAGGGCGCCTGGGTGGCTCAGTTGGTTAAGCGACTGCCTTCGGCTCAGGTCATGATCCTGGAGTCCCGGGATCGAGTCCCGCATCGGGCTCCCTGCTCGGCGGGGAGTCTGCTTCTCCCTCTGACCCTCCCCCCTCTCATGTGCTGTCTCTCTCATTCTCTCTCTCTCAAATAAATAAATAAAATCTTAAAAAAAAAAAAAAAAAAAAAAAAATCCAACAGTACATTAAACGGATTATTCACCATGATCAAGTGGGATTTATTCCTGGGCTTCAGGGATGGTTCAATATCTGCAAAAAATCATACTAGTGCAAAAGATATAACAGATAAATACAAACTTTTAGGTAGTAATAAGAGTTATGAAAGATTGTAAAGCAATGTAAGGTGCTCTTTTAGATGGGGTTGTCAGGAAGGGGCTCTCTGAAGACATCTGAAGAGAGATCTAAATGAGTTGAGAAACTGGGCCACAGGAAGAGCAAAAGCCCTGAGGTCGATTCAACTTGGCTTATTTTAAAGAACAGCAGGAAAGGAGCACCTGGGTGGCTCAATCCTTAGGTGTCTGTCTTTGGCTCAGGTCATGATCCCACGGTCCTGGGATAGAGCCCCACATCGGGCTCTCTGCTTGGCGGAAAGACTGCTTCTCCCTCTCCCACTCCCCCTGCTTGTGTTCCCTCTCTCGCTGGGTCTCTCTCTGTCAAATAAATAAATAAAATTAAAAAAAAAAAAAAAAGAACAGCAGGAAAGTCAGTGTGACTAGAGTGGACCCAGGGAGAGGTAGGCAGGGACTTGTCACGCAAACCCTTATGAGCTATGGTGGAAATTTTGGACTTTTTTCTGAGTATGATCTGGTGGATTTTTGACCAGGGCAGTGGCATGATTTAACTTACTCCTTAAAAGGATGTGGTTGCATTATAGAGTGTAAATGTAAGGGAATAAGAATAGAAGCAGGGAGGGGCGCCTGGGTGGCTCAGTCGTTGGGCATCTGCCTTTGGCTCAGGTCGTGATCCCGGGGTCCTGGGATCGAGCCCCGCATCGGGCTCCCTGCTCAGCGGGAAGCCTGCTTCTCCCTCTCCCACTCCCCCTGCTTGTGTTCCCTCTCTCGCTGTGCCTCTCTCTCAAATAAATAAAATCTTTAAAAAAAAAAAAAAAAAGAATAGAAGCAGGGAGACTTGCCTGATACCTAATGCAGGAGTTTAAGCTAAAGATGATAGCTCGGACTGTGATCTACCATGGTGGCAGAGGTGTAGTGATAAGTACTTAAGGTTTTAAGATTATTTTGAAGATAGAGACAGGAGGACTTGCTGATGAATTGGATGTGGTTAGTTAAGAAAACAGATGGTTTCTTGTTACTTTCTTTTTTATATATAGTAAAATGATTTACATAATTTAATAGTGTAACCATTTTTATATGTATAGTTCAGTGGCATTAAGTGCATTCACACTATTGTACAACCATTACCACTATCCATCCGCAGAACTATTTCATCATCCCAAACTGAAATTCTGTATCTATTAAATAATGAGTCCCTATTTTCCCCCATTCCCAGCCCATGGCAGCTGCCACTCTACTTTTGTTCTCTATGAATTTGGCTACTCTAGGTGCTCATATAGCAGAATCATACAATATTTGTCCTTTTGTGTCTGCTTCTTTAACTTAGCATAATGTTTTCAAGATTTATCCATGTTGTAGCATGTATCTGAATTTCATTTCTTTTTAGGCTTCTTGATTTTGGTTTAAGCAACAATGAGAGAGTTTAAAAAACTGACATCTAAAAAAAGTGTTCTAACTGGTATAGCACATTGGTGTTAAGTGGTTGTCTGCTTGTTACTTTATTAGCCAATTCCCTTCCTTTCTTTGTCTTAAAATAGTGGTAAGCTTTGGTATTTTAGGAGTTCTCTGAGAAATTAAAAAATTGTGTCAAGATGACGTGGTATTGAGAAGAATTGTTATTTCCAAAAACTACACAGCATAGAAATTTTATCATGGTAGAGATAGTTGAAAATTAATAGATGCCAGTGATAATACAATAGAGGGGGCTTGTTTATGAATGGAGCATTTTTGTGAGCAAACACCAGCTGTGCACGACTAAGGGTGGCATTCATCCAGGGGAAGGACATTTTGAGGAAAATTTGTGTACTTGTTTTTTTTTTTTTTTTAAACAGCAGAGAGCCTTTTTAGTTAGATTGCTGGTCTCTTTTCTTTTCCAAAGGATTAAGTTTCAAAAGAAGATCAGACCACTCTGGTGGGGTGAGATGGGGTGAAGGACATATTTGGAATAAGAAGGATGTTTGCAACATACTGGATTAGAACTTTCCCTAGGCACTGTGGTTCATAGGCATTTGACCAAGTACTTAAGGGCCAAATCTTAATATTACTTCTTTTTCTTCATTTAATGAGAATTGCTCAGCTTAATTAGCTCTCAATTTTGTTCCTATAGTGGTCACACCACAGAGCTTGTGAATATCAATTCTTCTAAAAGAATTTTCCTCATTATAAATAATACATGTTTTGAGCATCAAATCTTTGCAAAAGTAGTCTGGTAGTAGAAATTGTTTTTATAATGGAGAAAAAAAGGGTTTGATTTCATGTTACTGAAGGATATTATAAGTAATCAAAAGAAAAAGGAAAATTTGAGAATCTAGAGAGTCTATCAAATGTCATTTTTAAAAGAGGAAACTGAAGTCAGGAAAGAACAGATTTGCTTGGAAACAAGCCCTATAAATGGAACTTGAGTAGCTCACATCTGCCTTTGACAAAAATCTCCTGCAAAGCTGCTACTTCTTGTAGTCCTTGAGTTAGGACTCTGATATTTTCATATTTGCCATGGAAATGATTGTGATAATATAAAGATGTTTTATTTTTATACATGATTAAATAGGGAAGATGGAAGCCAGCTGTTGTTGAAGTGTGTGTCTTATGAAACATTGCAGGGAACATGACTTAGGCAGTAGTAAATCAAAGGTGGTAGAGAGGGTATTGCTGAGGCTCATGGAGCAGGAGTGGGACAGATAACCTATCTTGGTGACTCTTGGTTTTGGCTCCGGCAGAGTTGGACAAGTTAGCTAATTACATTACATGGCCTGTGGTTTTATGACTCAGTTTGTGAAACTGGAGAACCCAAGGCATTCCTTTACAGTGTGTTTATTAACTTTCTGCTATATGTCTGAAACTACGGTAGGAATTTTGGATACAGTGGTGAATAAGACAGTCCAACTCGTTTATTTACATCTGTGATAAGTGCCGCAAAGGAGAAATCCCATTGTTGCGGGAGCATTTAACAGAATACTGATCCTAATCTGAAGGTTGAGGGAGGACTTCCCAGAGAGAGTAATGATATCTGCTTTCCTGCAACCACCATTACTCTCTGTCACATTACTCTGTTTTACTTTTTTCAAGGTAATTCTTATTTATCTTCTCCTTCCATGTCTCCTCCTCCTGCCTCTCCCCCCAGTTGGAATGAAAACTCCTGGGGCAAGGGCCTTTGTGCCAGGAAATCATGAATGGAAAGAAGCATGGGTGGGGTGGTGGTATGAAGGAACTGAAAGAAGGCCAGTGAGGTAGTCTGTGTGAGTCAGTGTGAGAGGGAGAGTAGTAACCTTAGTAACCAGGTCAAGAATTTTAGAATTTATTCTACTGGCAATGGGAAGCAATTTTAAACAGGGGATAGATATGATCAGATTTGCTTAAAAGTTACTTTACTGCTGCATGGAGAATGGGGGTATATTAGAGTGAGGGCAGGAGACCAGCTTAGGCTATTACACTAACCTAAGCAGGAGAGCATGGTGATGTCTTGGACTAGGGTGTTGGCAGTGGAAACGGAAGAGGAGTTTTGGTAGGTCTTGATGATGGACTGGATATGGGAGAGGAGAGGAAGGACTCAGCAATGAGATTCCAGGTTTCTTGATTGTACAACTGAAATGATATCAGGTGCATTTTCCCAATGCATTCGAAAAATACTCATTTTCAGATTTGGTATACAGAATTGTCCTGATTGTGAAAACTCAGTAAATGTGTTGAACTTTTCGAGTCAACTTTTGGTCAGGATAGAAGAGCACAATACTTTTTAGTCTATATTGTTTCACCAACTAATAAGTAATCTATATACTTGCTTGAGGTTTGTTAATTGTCATAATTGGAGTCCTACCACCTTTTAAATTTTTTTAATTTTTAAGTTTTTAATTTTAATTCCAGTGTAGTTAACATACAGTGTTATATTAGTTTTAGGTGTACAATATAATGATGCAGCAATTCTATACAACACTTAGGGCTTATTGTGATAAGTGTACTCATAATCCCCTTCACCTATTTCACCCATCCCCCAACCACTTCTCCTCTGGTAACCCATCAGTTTGTACTCTATAGTTAAGAGTCTGTTTCTTGGTTTGTCTTGCTCTCTTAAATTCCACATGTGAATGAAATCATATGGTATTTGTCTTTCTCTGACTGACCTTGCTTAGCATTTTACTCTAGCTCCATGTTTTTGCAAATGGCAAGATTTCATTCCTTTTTATGGCTGAGTACTATTCCTCTGTGTGTGTGTGTGTGTGTGTGTGTGTGTGTGTGTGTGTGTGTATTACCACATCTTCGTTTTCTATTTATCCATCGATGGACACTTGGGCTGCTTCCGTAATTTCACTATTGTAAATAATGCTGCAGTAAACATAGGACCTCATATACCCTTTCAAATTAGTGTTTTTGTAGTCTTTGGGTAAATACCCAGTACTGTGATTACTGGTTTGTAGGGTAGTTCTAGTTTTAATTTTTTGAGGAACCGCCATACTGTTTTCCACAGTGGCTGTACCAGTTTGCATTCCTGGAACCAACAGTGCACGAGTTTCTTATTCTCCACATCCTTGCCAACACTTATGGGTTTCTCGTGTTTTTTATTTCAGCCATTTGGACAGGTGTGAGATGATATTTCATTGTAATTTTGATTTACATTTCCTTGATGATGAGTGATGTTGAGCATCTTTCATGTGCCCGTAGGCCATCTGCATGTCTGTGTCTTCTGCCCATTTCTTCAGTGGGTTATTTGGTTTTTTTGGTGTTGAGCTGTGTAAGTTCTTTATATGTTTTGGATACTAACCTTTTATTGGATATGTCATTTGCAAATATTTTCTCCTATTCAGTAGGTTGTCTTTTAGTGTTGTTGACTGTTTCATTTGCTGGGCAGAAGCTTTTTATTTTGATGCAGTCTCCATAGTTTGTTTTTGCTTTTGTTTCCCTTGCATCAGGGGACCTGTCTAGAAAAAGCTGCATGACTGGTGTCAGAAAATTACTGCCTGTGCTTTCGTCTAGGATTTTTATGGTTTCAGGTCTCATCTTTAGATCCTTAATCCATTTTGAGTTTATTTTTGTGTATGGTAAAAGAAAGTGGTCCAGTTTCATTCTCTTGCTTGTAGCTGTCCTGTTTTCCCAGCACCATTTGTTGAAGAGACTGTCTTTTTTTCATTCCATATTCTTGGCTCTTTTGTCAAAGATTAATTAGCCATATATCATGAGTTTGTTTCTGGGCTTTCTATCCTGTTCCATTGATCTATGTGTCTATTTTCATGCCAGTATCATACTATTTTGATTACTACAGCTTTGTAGTGTAACTTGAAGTCTGGAATTGTGATACTTCCAGCTTTCTTTTTCTTTTTCAAGATTGTTCTGGTTATTTGGGGTCTTTTGTGGTTCCATACAAATTTTGGGATTATTTGTTCTAGTTCTGTGAAAAATGCTCTTGGTATTTTGATAGGGATTGCATTAAATCTATAGACTGCTTTGACTAGTATGGACATTGTAACAGCATTATACTAATTCTATATTCTCTTCTATATTATTTTAATCCATGAGCATGAAATATCTTTCCATTTATTTGTGTTTGTCTTCAGTTTCTTTCACCAGTGTTTTACAGTTTACAGAGTACAAGTCTTTTACCTTTTCGGTTAAGTTTATTCCTAGGTATTTTATTTTTGGTGCAGTTGTAAATGGAATTGCTTTCTTGATTTCTCTTTTTGTTCCTTCATTATTAGTATTTAGAAATACAGCAAATTTCTATACAATGATTTTGTGTCCTGTGACCTTACTGAATTCATTTATCAGTTCTAGTAGTTTTTAGGCGTTTTTTTTCCTAAGCTTTTTTTTTTTTTTTTAATTTATTTTATTTGAACTCAAGTTAGTTAACATATAGTGTAGTATTGGTTTTAGGAGTAGAATTTAGTGATTCATCATTTACAACATCCAGTGCTCATCACAAGTGCCCTCCTCAATGCCCATCACCCATTTAGCCCTTCCTCCCCACCCACCTCCCCTCCAGAAACCCTCAGTTTGTTCTACTTAAGAGTCTCTTATGGTTTGCCTCCCTCTCGGTTTTTATCTTATTTTTCCTCTCCTTCCCCTATGTTCATCTGTTATGTTTCTTAAATTCCACATGAGTGGAATCATATGGTATTTGTCTTTCTCTGACTTATTTCACTTAGCATAATACACTCTAGTTCTATCCACATTATTGCAAATGGCAAGATTTCATCCTTTTCTGATGGCTGAGTAATATTCTATTATGTGTATGTGTGTGTGTGTGTGTGTGTGTATACATATATACACACACATATATACCACATCTTCTTTACCCATTCATCAACCGATGGACATCTGAGCTCTTTCCATACTTTGGCTATTGTTGATAGTGCTGCTATAAACACTGGGGTGGATGTGCCCCTTCGAATCAGTATTTTTGTATCCTTTGGGTAAATACCTAGTAGTGCAATTGCTGGGTTGTAGCGTAGTTCTATTTTTAACTTTTTGAGGAACCTCCATACCATTTTCCAGAGTGGCTGCACCAGCTTGCATTCCCACCAACAGTGTAAGAGGGTTCCCCTTTCTCTGCATCCTTGGCCAACATCTGTTGTTTTCTGAGTTGTTAATTTTAGCCATTCTGATCGGTGTGAGGTGGTATCTCATTGTGGTTTTGATTTGTATTTTCCTGATGATGAGTAATGTTGAGCATTTTTTTCATTTATCTATTAGCCATTTCTATGTCTTCTTTGGAGAAATGTCTGTTCATGTCTTTTGCCCATTTCTTAACTGGATTATTTAATTTTTGGGTGTTGATTTTGATGAGTTCTTTATAGATTCTGGATACTAGCCCTTTGTCTGATGTCATTTGCAAATATCTTCTCCCATTCTGTTGCTGCCTTCTAGTTTTGAGGATTGTTGCCTTTGCTCTGCAGAAGCTTTTTATCTTGATGAAGTCCCAATAGTTCATTTTTGCTTTTGTTTCCTTTGCCTCTGGAGATGTGTCTAGTAAGAAGCTGCCGAGGCTAAGGTCAAAGAGGCTGCTGCCTGTGTTTTCCTCTAGGATTTTGACGGTTTCTACGTTTAGGTGTTTCATCCATCTAGAATTTATTTTTGTGTATGGTATAAGAAAGTGGTCCAGTTTCATTCTTCTGCATGTCGCTGTCCAGTTTTCCCAGCACCATTTGTTGAAGAGACTTTTTTCCATTAGATATTCTTTCCTGCTTTGTTGAAGACTAGTTGACCATTTAGTTGTGGGTCCATTTCTGGGTTCTCTATTTTGTTCCATTGATGTATGTGTCTGTTTTTGCACCCGTACCATACTGTCTTGATGATTTTAACTTTGTAATACAGCTTGAAGTCTGGTATTATGATACATCTCACTTTGCTTTTATTTTTCAACATTACTTTGGCTATTTGGGGTCTTCTCTGATTCCAAACCAATTTTAGGATTGTTCTAGCTCTGTTAAAAATGCTTTTAGTATTTCGATAGGGATTGCACTGAATGTGTAGATTGCTTTGGGTAGCACAGACGTTTTAACAATATTTGTTCTTCCAATCCATGAGCATGGAATGTTTTTCCATTTCTTTGTGTCTTCTTCAGTTTCTTTCATAAATGTTCTATAGTTTTCAGTGTACAGATCTTTTACCTCTTTGGTTAGGTTTATTCCTGGGTAAGTTATGGTTTTAGTTGCAATTGTCAATGGGACTGAATCCTTGATTTCTCTTTCTGCTGCTTCATTATTGGTGTATAGAAGTGTAACAGATTTCTGTATGTTGATTTTATATCCTGCAACTTTGTTGAATTCCTCTATCAGTTCTAGCCATTTTTGGGGGGAGTCTTTTAGGTTTTCTCTATAGAGTATCATGTCATCTGTGAAGAGTGAAAGTCTGACTTCTTCCTTGGTGATATGGATGC
This sequence comes from Phoca vitulina, assembly GCF_004348235.1. NCBI lineage: Eukaryota > Metazoa > Chordata > Mammalia > Carnivora > Phocidae > Phoca > Phoca vitulina. The sequence goes on along the minus strand of NW_022589710.1, from coordinate 8,274,866 downwards.
CTTTTATTTCTTTTTGTCATCTGCTGAGGCTAGAAGTTCCAGTACTATGTTGAACAACAGTGGGGAGCATGGACACCCCTGTCATGTTCCTGACCTTAGGGGAAAGGCTCTCAGTTTTTTCCCATTGAGATATTACCTATGGGTATATTCCTTCTATGGGTATAATGAGAGTTTTTATCAAGAAAGGGTGCTGTGTTTTGTCAAATGCTTTTTCTGCATCTATTGAGAGGGTCATACTAGTGCATACTAGAGTAGCCAAATTCATAGAAAACAAAAGTAGAATGGCAGCTGCCATGGGCTGGGAATGGTGGAAAATAGGGACTCATTATTTAATAGATACAGAATTTCAGTTTGGGATGATGAAATAGTTCTGCGGATGGATAGTGGTAATGGTTGTACAATAGTGTGAATGCACTTAATGCCACTGAACTATACATATAAAAATGGTTACACTATTAAATTATGTAAATCATTTTACTATATAAAAAAAAAGAAAGTAAAGAAACCATCTATTTCCTTAACCATCCATATCCAATTCATCAGCAAGTCCTCCTGTCTCTATCTTCAAAATAATCTTAGAACCTAAGTACTTATCACTACAACTCTACCACCATGGTACATCACAGTCCAAGCTGTCATCTTTAGCTTAAACTCCTGCATTAGGTATTAGGCAAGTCTCCCCGCTTCTATTCTTATTCCCTTACATTTACACTCTATAATGCAACCACATCCTTTTAAGGAGTAAGTTAAATCATGCCACTGCCCTGGTCAAAACCAGATCATACTCAGAAAAAAAGTCCAAAATTTCCACCATAGCTCATAAGGGTTTGCATGACAAGTCCCTGCCTACCTCTCCCTGGGTCCACTCTAGTCACACTGACTTTCCTGCTCTTTTTTTTTTTTTTTTTCAAGATTTTATTTATTTATTTGACAGAGAGAGACCCAGCGAGAGAGGGAACACAAGCAGGGGGAGTGGGAGAGGGAGAAGCAGGCTTTCTGCCAAGCAGAGAGCCCGATGTGGGGCTCAATCCCAGGACCCTGGGATCATGACCTGAGCCAAAGACAGACGCCTAAGGATTGAGCCACCCAGGTGCTCCTTTCCTGCTGTTCTTTAAAATAAGCCAAGTTGAATCGACCTCAGGGCTTTTGCTCTTCCTGTGGCCCAGTTTCTCAACTCATTTAGATCTCTCTTCAGATGTCTTCAGAGAGCCCCTTCCTGACAACCCCATCTAAAAGAGCACCTTACACTGCTTTACAATCTTTCATAACTCTTATTACTACCTAAAAGTATATATTTATCCATTATATCTCTTGCACTAGTATATAAACTCCTTAAAAACAGAAACTTAGACTTTTTTACCACTATATCTCCAGGACCCAGAAAAGTGCCCAGTAAATGGTAAATATTCAGTAAATACTTAAACAAATAAAAGTATCCTTATTTGTCAAAGCACCAAGTATTATACCCTTCATTTTCATTTCATACAAATAGACATTATTAGACATTAAAGGAAATCATGTTATTTGAAATAACCAAGAGGAAGCCTCAATCACCCAATTTCCCATTATGCCTTCTTAATCAGTCAGCCCTTTAAAATGGAACAAACCTTTGAAACTGGACGTATGCAATCAGTATGTCCCATAACACAAAACCCTTGGTCAATGTGAATTTTACCTCAATTTTTAAAGTTAACTAATAATTAAATTAAAAAAGACTCTTCTATCAGCACCAGTCAACTCCTCAGATAACTTCTGCCCAGTTCTTCCTCTTCTGTTCACCAATTCCCCAATAAGGAAATAAAAGAGACTATCTAGGTTCAAATTTCTAAACATTACCATAGATATAAAGCCTTTCCTAACTTTAGATAGACTGGTCATTTCAGAAGATGCACTACTAAATGTCTATAATATCTGAATATTTAATTATCTTAATTGCTCACAGATGCTTTTAACCTTTATGTCTCCACCATCATCACTTAAACCCCATTTCATTGGCAATGGTATGATAAAATAATACCCATGCCTTAATTTCTATAACAAGTTCCTCTCCATCACTAAGCAGGTAAATGGAAATTTAGCATTTGTTATTCTGATGCATATATAAGCACAAAGGCCAACAGACAGGATCACAAACCAATGGAATTATGCCCATCCAATATGAAAATTTTCATTCATGTTTCTTGGCCAGAATATTCTTCAAATGCACAGAATATTTTAAATAACCTAATAGAAATTATACAGATATCCTATTCTCTCTTAAGTAAACTGTACTTAAATACGTACGTGAAGAATAGGATTAGATATGTTGGTCATCTTTTATTTAAGCCACCCCAAACAGCCCAAAGGATAGAACTAGATAGAGCCTGATCAGTTTCCATGGTGACTGGCAAAGAGCCCCATCACACTTCAGATAACATTTCAGCAGATTTCAGAGCAAACGCTGTTCCAGAATTTGGAGAAAACCTGTGTGTCTTATTCTATTCAGGAAAAATCTAAACAGAGAACATCCCTATCTCCATGCAGGGGACCTAGACTGCTTTTAAAGACTACCTCCTTTCCTACCTTAATTTAAGAATGTTACCCTGTTTAAGAGCCACAGGCGTAAACCAACTTGTCATTTATTGCTCTTAGAAAATCCTAGCTTGTTATCTGTCCTGACAGTAATAAAATCATCTTTTAAAGCTAAAGTAGGATAGAGTTCTTCCTTCCAACTCGGCTAAAAAATAGGCAGTTACACTTTATCAATCACTGAAGTAGAACATACTGTCTGCTCTCTTTAAGTGACCATTTAAGATTTTTATGGAAGTACAAAGGAGACTTATGTCCTTTTGGAAGACAAGAGAGGAGAGAGACTTTCTGAAGAAGCTTCTTAAGAATAATAGCTAAAGAACTATTCAAAATAGCAATCCATTTTCTATAAAATTGGTTGATGTGGTTAATTTGGCAAAGCATTTGAGAGACAAAGGAGGAAGCAAGAACATGGTGAGAGGTTCAAGCTTATAATTATTTTGTCCTATTACACCAACAATAAATAAAGACTCTTTAAAAGTTTTTCCCCTTTCATCTGAACGCTCAGTGACCCATTTCTGCACAGCAGTGCTGACCCTAGCCCTTTCACACAGTGCAACTGCCAAAAGTGAACTATCACATGTTCCTGACCAAAGAGAAATAGGCTGGAACGAAATGTGTAACATGAAATATTTCAAGGCCAAAATTAGAGCTTTAAAATGCCACTACTGAAAACAATACTGTTCTGATCTCAACTTTATTCTTCTAGCTTTAAATCTTATCAAACGGGGCACCTGGGTGGCTGTCATTAAGTGTCTGCCTTCGGCTCAGGTCATGGTCCCAGGGTCCTGGGATCGAGCCCCGCATCGGGCTCCCTGCTCAGTGGGAAACCTGCTTCTCCCTCTCCCACTCCCCCTGCTTGTGTTCCCTCTCTCGCTATGTCTCTGTCAAATAAATAAATAAAATCTTTTTTAAAATAAATAAATAAATAAATAAATAAATAAATCTTATCAAAGCTTGTTTTAAATCTAATACTTGCCCATTTCTCTAAATTTTCTGGCACAGAAGAATATATTTCAAATATAAGTTTTTTGGGTTTTATTGTATATGTTTTAAATGAAATAAAATTGTTGAAGCACAGAATGTAAACTCCCTTATTTAAAAACTTCAATAGACATTTAATAAAGCCCAGTAACTCAATCAAACCTTTGGAGAATCCCACCAAAGTGTAATCTGTTTTCAATCAACCTAGCAAGCATTTACCGAGTATGTAATGATGGTCCAGGCAATAGTGGCAGATGATTTAGGACATAGTCCCTGACCTCATGGAAGCTATAGTCACTCTAATGGCAGGAAATAAATATGTAAACCAATACTGTAAGAAGTGACATTATTTGAAGCCACTAGGAAGACTTCACATAGGAAGTGAAAGCCAACATGAGACCGAAGGATGAAAGGAGGGGTGTGAGGAAGGCAAGGAAGGCAGTCAATTCAAAGGAGCAGTTAATGCAAAGCCAAGTGCAGAGTAGAAATTTAGGTAGAGCCAACATTTAAGAACTAAGCTAAGCAATTTGGACAGAGAGCCGTATGTGGTAAGAACTATCCTACAATCAATATGAGGAATTATTTAATTCAAGGGGGGAGAAATTATGTAGATCAAATAAGAGGTTACAGAAAACTCTTAATGAAAGGTGATCAAATTCTTACCAAGGTTCATGATAATGGAGAAAAGGAGATATTTCTCAAATTAAAAAGCCAGGACTTAGTGACTGATACACAAAAGCAGAGTGGGATTGGAGAAATGAAACACAAGGATAATATCAAGGTTTCCAAGTAAGATACCAGCAGATCTGGTATGGTACTTTTAAAACATGGACATGTATTTTTTTTATTTCTTTATTTGAGAGAGAGACAGAGACAGAGCATGAGCAGGGGAAGGAGGCAGAGGGAGAGGGAGAAGCAGACTCCCCGTTGAGCAGGGAGCCCAATGCGGGGCTCGATCCCAGGACCCTGAGATCATGACCTGAGCTGAAGGCAGATGCTCAACCAACTGTACCACCCAGATATATTTTTTGATACCCCTCCCATCATGAAGTTAGGTCTATGTTTCCTCCTCCTGAATCTGGGGAGGCACAGGACTACTTCAACCCAGAATTAGGTTATCAAGGCTAGGTAAAAGAAGACCATACAGCTTCCTCCTTATTCCCTGGGACACTAAATCTTGGAGGCCTGAGCCACTATGTAAGAAGTCAAACTACTACTAAGTCCGCCATGCTGTAAGGAAGCTCATGTAACATTGAAATGTACTCCAATCAACAATCCCAGCTGAGCTCAGCCTTCAAATCATCCCCATCCAAGTGTTAAGCATGTGAGTGAAGGGCCTCCAGATCTAGCCATTTGAGTCTTCGCTGGTGAAGCCTCAAACACTGTAAAACAAAGACAAGCCATCCCTGCTGTGTTCTGTCCACAATTCCTATCTCACAGAATCTGTGAACATAATGGCTATTGCTTGATACATACTTTAGGGTAGTTTGTTACATATCAATAGGTAACTGAAATGGGTGATGGTAACATATAAGTGAATTATTAAGGAATAAAGGAACAGAGGTTTGGAGAGAAAGAGGTTCCATTTCAATCATTTAAACCTGACATATTTGCAGAATGGCTAAAATTAACAACTCAGAAAACAACAGATGTTGGCAAGGATGCAGAGAAAGGGGAACCCTCTTACACTGTTGGTGGGAATGCAAGCTGGTGCAGCCACTCTGGAAAATAGCATGGAGGTTCCTCAAAAAGTTAAAAATAGAACTACGCTACAACCCAGCAATTGCACTACCCAAAGGATACAAAAATACTGATTCGAAGGGGCACATCCACCCCAGTGTTTATAGCAGCACTATCAACAATAGCCAAAGTATGGAAGGAGCCCAAATGTCCATCGGCTGATGAATGGATAAAGAAGATGTGGTATATGTATATACCCACACACACATATATATATGTATATATCTATATATATATATATACACACAACGGAATATTACTCAGCCATCAAAAAAAAGAATGAAATCTTGCCATTTGCAGTAACGTGGGTGGAACTAGAGGGTATTATGCTAAGCGAAATAAGTCAGAGAAAGACAAATAATATGATCCCACTTATGTGGAATTTAAGAAACTAACAGATGAACATAGAGGAAGGAGAGGAAAAATAAAATAAGATAAAAACAGAGAGGGAGGCAAACCATAAGAGACTCTTAACTAGAGAGAACTGAGTGTTGCTAGAGGGCAGGTGGGTGGGAGGATGGGGTAACTGGGTGATGGGCATTCAGGAGGGCACTTGCTGTGATGAGCACTGGGTGTTATATGTAAGTGATGAACCACTAAAGTCAACTCCTGAAACTAATACTACACTATCTGTTAACTTGAATTTAAATAAAATCTTGGAGAATAAATAAATATATCTGACATAATCTGCAGAACACCAAATGGAGATGCTAAGTAAACTACTGAAAATAAGGATTTTAAAAAAGAGACACTGAAGAAGCAGTATATGAAAACAAAGGGAGGACATGTATGTATGAGGGAGAAAAATCAGAAGTTATGGAAATGGAATAATATGAAAAGTTAGAATGGAAACTGAAAGGGTCAGAGAAAGAGGGAAGAATTAAGACAGAATGATGCTGTGAAAGCCAAACGAATAAATTCTCTAAGGTGTCAGCACCTGTGGTCAGCAGTATCACATGCAGCAGAAAATCAAGCAGAATCAAGAGAAAGGGAACAAATATACTTGGCAGATAGTTGGTAACTAGGAGAGGAAATCCAACAGTATGGTGATAAGAAGTCAAATTACAGAAGTTGAGAAATAACTGAGAGTTGGGTAAACTGACACAACCAGTGTAGACTACTCTCTCCAGTAGGAGTATGGCTATAATGGGAAAGTATCAGAGGGCAGAAGCTTGAGGGAAAGAGTACGAATAAAGAAGATCTGCTGTTTTATTCACTAACTCAAAAAATACACATTTTTATTTTTCAGTGTATATGAGTAAAACTAGTAGATCTATAGACCAAAAGGAAGGAATTAGTAAAGAGAAACTGAAGATAACCAAAAAGAAGAATTAATGAATCAAAGTCTTAGTAAAGGTAGGAAGTGAAGGATGAAGAGTCCATAAAGGCATCAAGTGTGATATCTCTTTCTCTGAGGCAGGAGGAGACAAGAGATCATGATGACTATATAAAGATATACTAGATAGAGGAAGAAAATAATAAATACATTACCAATGAAAAGTCCATTTTTCATGTGTAATAGAAGTGAAGAAACTGGAATGGAATAGAAGGCTTCTTAGTGGAAAAAGCCATCTGTGATAAATGGGAAAGAAAAAAGACTAGAAACAAGAATCCTCAAGTCATACAGAGATCCCTGCTCTGAATAGAAATGACAATCTCCCAGTCACTCAGGCTGTAAATTAACTAAGATGAGGACAGAGGCAGGGCTTTTTCAATGCTGCATCCCCACGCTAAGCAGAGCACCTAGGAGAAGACAGGCCTTCAATAAATGGTTGATGAATGAATGAATGAACAAATCTACAGGTGAAGGAATAAGAAAAAGTAATTCATTAGAAATCTACTCATTTTTTTTCACTGATTATAAAGTGATAATTCCCCATGTATGTTTGAATATGTGTAGCCATCACAATTAGCAAATATTTGAAAGAAAAGTCATCAATTATTACGAATAGCTCCATATATCCCAAAAGAAATTCTTGGTTTTAGCAAAGACTTTTGCTCTAATTGAAAATATATTTTCGGTGTCTCTTTCTCCTTGGTAAAAGTCAAAATTTATGAATTCGAATGCACTTATAAAACACACTTCTTCCCAAGAATTACCTTTGAATTGAAGAACTAAAAGAAGCAAAAAATGATAGTTTTGCCAATTGTTCCTTCTGGATCTCTTGCCCCAGTTTCCCTTTAACTTTAAAATAATTATACTTTAAACATTAATAATGTACCTTCCTCCAAAATAGCTAACCACAATACTGAAACAAAATATTTTTTATAAGAAATGTATCTGTTACATATACCACAAAACTATGATTTTTAAAAAAAACATTAAGAACAGGTCAATTTAATATAGTGCAATCCCCTCACAACACTGGCATTAAAGAAAAGATGGGCCCCAACCTTACGAACTTGAACTAAGTAGTATACATCAGGATTTCGCATAGGTAATTGTGAGAAACACAGCTTCATCCATACATATTTAATCCAAATTCACATCGTAACTAATAATCCAGATTATAAGAACATGTCCAGGTTGGCACGTGGAGTACTGTGGTAGCTAATAAGAATAGCTCTTATTAGCATTTATTATGTGCCAGACACTGCTTCATGCTTTATATACATTACCTCCTTTAATACTTACAACGTTAGGAGATAGGTACAGGTAAAAGTCGTACAGTTTCCAAGAGGCAGAGCCAGAATCAAGCCCAGTTCTGTATATCAAAAAGCTATACACATAACTATTAACTGCTATACATGTAACTATTAATGAAGAAAATCACAGTGTTTTAAGTGGTGGTACATAACATGTTCCAAGATCACTGAACTTTTCAAAAACCAAAACTAAATCTTGAACTAAAACTTCCTAATTTTTCCTAACATGATCACAGAAATTCAAAGGCTTAAGATAATCTTAATTATATTTAAAGAACCACTAAGTGATAACTTGTGAAGAAGAGAAGTATGTCTGGAAAGAATAAGTGTAAAGACATTATAAGATCATGGGAAAAAAATATCTTAAGATAAACATCAATGGAAAAACAAAACAAAAACACAAACTCTTTGAAAATAATACTGCTTCATTTTCCATCTTGAAGTTTAATTCTAATGATTCATTCTAGCAATGGAAAATAAGTAAAAACCTAAAATAAGTTTTGTAAAAACAGTCAAGTAAGTAAAACATGTATCAGCTTTTATTTTGAAATATTACTTACAAAAAGCTTTTATTTAGCCACCCATACTAAAAAGTGATTTAGAACTTACTATGTATCAGTCAGTTTGCTAAGCTCTTCACATATATTATCCCATTTGAATTTTAATTATTTCATTTCCTCAGGAAAAAAAGGACCTAATTTAGCAGTGAACAAATTATAAACAACTTATCCAACACTTAGAATTTGCCACAGAAATGAAATATAAATGTATGTGTATATATATATTCACAACCACCCTTCATTTAGTATGTTCCACAGTTATTACCAGCATTCACCAAGAATCTACTATATACCATCACTGGACTAAGCACTGAGGATTAAAAAAAAGAGGAATAAGACCAAAACCACTGACCCTAAAAGGTTCACAGACTGGCATAGGAGATAAACAAGTAAACAAACTCTTCTAAAATAATATGGCAAGTGTTAGTCCTTTCCTGGAAACATCATAGCAGAGAAAATAGAGAGCAGGGATTGCCTCACAGAAAATACATGGTAAGAGTCTGAATAAAGCAGCAGCATTAAGGAATGAAATGAGAGTACACAATCTAGAGAACTTTAAGTGGTAGAAGCAGCAGGAACAGGTGACTAATTTGAAGGTGGGCAGGAACCAAATGACCCCACAGGACAAAGTTAGAGGAAAAAAAGAGTTTGGTTTTACACACACTGAGCCTGAATGCCTGCATTCAAGTGGATGTCTACAGAGACAGCTAGACAGGTCTGGTACCCAGGAGAGAGATCCGGGCTGGTGATGAATTTGGAATCAAGGGCACATGAGTAGTAACTGGAGCAAGGGGAAAAATGAGATTGGCAGATAAAGAATATAAAATGAGATGAGGGTTAAGTGGAATCACAGAATGTGCTTTTAAGAAGCAAGAAAAAAACAGTGAATAGCCCACTAAGCCACAAAAAGTCCTCTCATCCCAGACCACTTCTCAAAAAACAAAACAAAACAAAACTTTGCACTTAACATACCGTGAAACCATTCTATATACTCAATTCATCAATGCAGCAAACATTTATTGTGCATTTCCAAAGTCATAAAGCACTGTGCTAGCTGCTAAGGGTAGCCAAGGATGAAGACAACACAATCTTTAATCATTAAGAATCTAGCTAAGATAAAAGCAGTTGAGCAAGTAGGTTAAGAGCACAGGATCTAGGTTGGCATTCAAATCTTGGTTCTCCCATTTACTTCCTCAGTGACCCTGGGCAAAATATTCAGCCTCCAAATACTCCTGCTTTCTATCTACAAAAGGGATCATAATAGTTATCTATTCCCATATGGTTGCTATGAAACATAAATGAGTTAAGATCCATGTCATGAGGAACAGTGCTTGACATATAATAAATGCTCAATAAATGTTAGTTATATCATTTGTTATTATAAAAATTACCAGAATAATTGCATGGGCACAATAATCATACAAATAAATAGCGCTACTAGATTTCCCAAGACGGAAAAAGAGAGGAATTCAGGGAGCACTTCACTAAGCTGCCCCTCAGGGCAAAGCTGCTCATATAGTGTCTCTGTGTGAATTAGAATGCAGCCTGCAGGGGCACCTGGCTGGCTCTGGTAAAACATGTGACTCTTGATCTTGTGGTTGTGAGTTCAAGCCCCAAGTTGGGTCTAGAGCTTACTTAAAAAATAAATAAATAAAATAAAACAAAACAAAACAAAAAAAGAATGCAGCCTGCAGTTGTACAAGAAGAGGGTAGTCTGGATTTCTGTCATCACTCAACCTCCTTGACAAGCACCTTTGTGCATGATATAACCAGCACAGCCATAAATGCCAGCCTGGAAGACAGGGCATGTAAGCTAAAGAAAGGTGAAGAGAGTACTCCAGTAGAAATGTACAAGAAAGGCTGTATGCTAGCAAGAACATACAACTTCAAGTAACCCAGACTGGCCAGAGCACAAAGACCATTTAGAAGATAAGCTAAACACAAACCTATGAAGGCAGATGGAAGCCAGATGGTTGAGGATCTTGAATACCAGCAAAGGCATTCAGTAGTGATGCTAAGTAGGGGAGTGATGTAATTCCAATAGTGCTTTAGTAAGAGTAATCAGGCATTATGTACTGAATGGATCTGAGCATGAGCAGGTAATGGATTAGACCACTGCAGTGGTCTGCTTGTCTGAGTTCCTCAAAGGTGGGGACCGGGTGTCTCGTTCCTTTCTGTATCCTCCAAACAAAGTGCTTAGGATAGAATAGGCACTCAATAACTGAAGTATAAATGAATAAATGAGCCAAATAGTAATGTGAGCCTTAGTTAGAGTGGGAATAGGGACAATAGAAAGATACATATTGGAAGAATATCACAGAGACAGAAACAAGGATATCTGCTAACTGATGAAATGTGGCAAGGATAGGGCAGAATCAATAAAGACTGTAAAACTGATAAATACTATGGCATTGCATTACAGGTTTCTGTGAGAACCAAATACAATTATGTGCATGAAAATGCTCTATGAAAAAAAAAGAAGACTGTTTTTCTCTGGAATAAAAGCTGCTCATCCCGGAAGGATACACTACTATATTTGACCTTGAATATATTCTCATCATTTTAAGACATTTATCTTCCTTTTGTGTTCACAAGATTATAAAACCTTTGAGTACACAATGTGTCTACTGTTATGAAGCACAATAAAACCTTAATTGTTGTCTTAATTAGCACTTTCTCACTCACAGAAGAAACGATTATTGAACCTAATCCATCTATACACCACCAAAATACACACACACACAGATACACAGAAATATATACACACTTATATAAATACATATACACATACACAACACTGTTTTGTGAATGTAGTCTTAGGCTGTGAACTCCCACAGCACATTTACTTTTCTTTATATTCCCAGGGTGTCTGGCAATGAGTGTTATAGGTACTCAAATATTTGTTGGACTAAAATGAACCGAACTGACAGGAATCTCACAGAGCTTATCAATGATTTCTGGTAGTCTTTATGTTTCCCTCTCCCAGTCTCAGTGCTCTTCTCACTGTTTATTAAATTTATACTGTAAAAGAATGAGATCCATGATATGGTTAAGAAGATAGAAAAAAGGGGACACCTGGGTGGCTCAGTTGGTTAAGCACCAGACTCTTGATTTCAGCTGAGGTCATGATCTCGGCAGCCCCGCATCGGGCTCTGCGCTGGGTGTGGAGCCTGCTTAAGATTGTCTCTCTGCCCCTCTCCCTCTCTAAAAAAAAAAAACTAAAAAAAGAAAAATCAAAAAATATGATTGTCAATATATATGACCTATGGTGTGCCAGGAAATGTTTAACAAGTGGCTCTGGGTGGGGTGGGGTGTCTGATTTTCAATATTTGCCAATTTCCATGGCTTAAATACTCCCACCATGGCCTATTTCATGGTAAAAACGTGATATCAACTAGTTCCCAAATTCCTAAAAATTTAACAATTGGCCCTCACAAAAGCATAAGCCAGCTCCAACAAATCACTAGATGCAATATTTAGATGCATAGCACACATGATCTCAAACTCTGCTCTGCATTACTACCTTCTACATCCCCAAAGAAAAGTACAAAAGACAAGGAAAAGGGAAAATCCACACCCTATTCCCATAAGGCCTTTACCTCAATCTATAAAGTAGTCTTCTTTTAAACTGGGCATCCGATCCAGCCCAGAAATTCCTTTTGCCTAGGCTAGTGACATCTGAAATTTTCTGATCATGCACTCCAATCAGTAAAAAATGTTTAAAAATATATCCCCAATACATGTTAATATATTTGTTTATAAGTTACATTGCAGCTACTATATAGACTATATATACTAACATAGTACAAATTATAAAACATACACAAAAAAACATAAATTTTAAAAGATAAAAATTAATACAAATGGAAAAGAAAAATTTCCCTCCTACATCCCAATGGACTATCTTACACACAACCCTGCAGTTTACAGTCTAGTTTAGAGATTACTAAGGTCAATATCAAAAGTAAAATGAATAGCTTCCTGGTCCTGTTTCCCTTTCCTGGACCTGGATCTTCCTATTCCAATGCTGAAAAAGGGCAAGTACCAACCATGGAAAAGAAAGGAGGTAAACGTTAGCAAGGTCTTGAACAAAAATGGCCTACAGAAAAGCAAATCAGAGACCTCTTTTATAATACAAACTCCACAGAATGAAGACTCCCTGGGAATGAATCACTGGAGAGACTCCAAAGACACCATCCTAACTGGAGTTTTTAACCCCATAAAGAGACATATCCTGGCCATCCATATCAACTCAAGCAAATAGAAGGGCTGGGAGGAAACATGAGCTTCCCCTAAGGACCAAACATGTCCTCCAAATAAGTATAATATTAATAAAATCTTAAGTTGGGAAATACAGAGTACAAAACTATGCCAGATACATATAAATCATATAGAACAGATATAGCTCTTCTTTTCTGTATGCAAGCTGTCCTCTGGCAAAGCACAGTTTAAGCCAAACATACTAGTCCTGAATCAAAAACACTAACTTTGCTTAAAAAAAAAAAAAAAATCAAGAAATAAAAAACAAAAAACTCCTTATCAGGATCACAGAATACTAAAGACCTTCCTAAGGAAGATTTTACAAACATGTTTAAAAACACTTAACGATACTAAAGGCTTCTGAAGAAATGAGCCAGGTAAAGTGTTACTGCTTTTCCTTTCTTGTTGCCAATTTCCCTGTCATACATATAAAGCACTAAAGATGAATCTGCCTTTAACCCTGCTCCCTGAAAGAAGAAAAAGAAAACAAACAAACAAACAAACAAACACAGAAACAGAAAAAAATTTTTCTGAGCTACCATTTCAAGACTAGCAATATTTGGGGCACCTGGGTGGCTCAGTCAGCTAAGCGTTTCCCTTCGGCTCAGGTCATGATCCCAGGGTCCCTGGATCAAGCCCCAGGTCGGGCTCTCTGCTCAGCAAAAAGCCTGCTTCTCCCTCTCCCTCTGTCTTCTGCTCCACCTGCTTGTGCTCTATCAAATAAATTCAAAACACCTTAAAAAAAAAAAAAAAGACTAGCAATATTTAACATGAAGGGATCAACCCCTTTTTAACTATTCTTTTCCTCCTTTGATCCCTTATTACATAGTTGCTTCATACTGACTTAAGACTCAAAGCTTTGGCTGAAATGATACCAACTTAAAAGATCCCCACACCTAAAAATTATCTACCCTCCCATCCACTGAATCTTCCCTGTTTCCTCCCTTCTTTAAGGAAGATGGGGTCTCTTCTCCAGGGTAACCAAGTGCCCTAATAAAAATTATTTTTAAAAATGTATTACTGGCTCTTACTTCAATAAGGCTGCCTAAACACACGATTATCTCTCTTCTCTCCAAATTCCCATTGAAACAAGAGAAGAAATGGTTTAAAACTAAATAAAAAACATAACCACACTAGAAAACAAAAAAGGATGCCATCAGCAGACAAGAGTTTTCACAAACTCTAGATCCATGATTCTCAAACATTAGCATGCATCAAAATCATTTCTAGGGCTGGTTGAAACACAGATTCCAGCTAATATAACACTGTATGTTGAATACACTTCAGTAAAAAATTAAATTAAATTAAATTAGGGAAATCCAAATCAAAACCTCAATGAGATATCACCTCACACCAGTCAGAATGGCTAAAATTAACAAGTCAGGAAATGACAGATGCTGGCAAGGATGCGGAGAAAGGGGAACCCTCCTACACTGTTGGTGGGAATGCAAGCTGGTGCAGCCACTCTGGAAAACAGTATGGAGCTTCTTCAAAAAGTTGAAAATAGAGCTACCATATGATCCAGCAATTGCACTACTGGGTATTTACCCCAAAGATACAAATGTAGGGATCCAAAGGGGTACATGCACCCCGATGTTTATAGCAGCAATGTCCATAATAGCCAAACTATGGAAAGAGCCAAGATGTCCATCGACAGATGAATGGATAAAGAAGATGTGGTATATATACACAATGGAATATTATGCAGCCATCATGAAATCTTGCCATTTGCAATGACGTGGATGGAACTGGAGGGTGTTATGCTGAGCGAAATAAGTCAATCAGAGAAAGACATGTATCATATGACCTCACTAATATGAGGAATTCTTAATCTCAGGAAACAAACTGAGCGCTGCTGGAGTGGCGGGGGGTGGGAGGGATGGGGTGGCTGGGTGATAGACATTGGGGAGCATATGTGCTATGGTGAGCGCTGTGAATTGTGCAAGACTGTTGAATCACAGATCTGTACCTCTGAAACAAATAATACACTATATGTTAAAAAAAAAAAAAGATGATAGCAGGAGGGGAAGAATGAAGGGGGGGGAATCGGAGGGGGAGATGAACCATGAGACGATGGACTCTGAAAAACAAACCGAGGGTTCTAGAGGGGAGGGGGGTGGGAGGATGGGTTAGCCTGGTGATGGGTATTAAAGAGGGCACGTTCTGCATGGAGCGCTCGGCGTTATACGCAAATAATGAATCATGGAACACTACATCAAAAACTAACGATGTAATGTATGCTGATTAACATAATAATTTAAAAAATAAAAAATAAATTAAATCAAATTAAAAATAGGTTGTATAAAAAACACACACAAAGACTGCAGGATTCCACCCTCATGGATTCTGATTCATTAGGTTTAGGATGGGCTCAAGATTTTGTATGTCTAACAAGTTCCCAGGTGATGATGATTCCGCTGGTCTGAGGACCACATTATAAGAACCACCATGCTAAGTAAACAGAGATCATTAAAAGGAATAATTTTTTAATAAATTTTAATTAGCATCCTCAGAGAGATTCAAACGAATGATACAGCCATTGTTTTTCCAGTATTTGTAAAATAACAAAGAGTTCTAGAAACCTGGAAAACATAGAATTCCTGAATTTAAAAATAAAAATCAAAGGGCTAAATAACAACTAAAACCCAACAAAGCAGTGTGGAAAATAGCCTAAGACATCTTCCAAAACATACAGCAAAAGACAAAGAGATGGAGATTATGAGAGACAAATTAACAAGCATAAAGGGTTAATAGCTATCTAATAGGTTTCTGGAGACAGAACAAACATACCACTTAAGTAATCAAGGAAGAAATTTCAAACCTTGATACTGCCTGGCTAATTTCCAACCAGATAAAAAATTTTGAAGTCAACAATTGGACGCATATTTGGGACATTTCTAAACTTAAAAGACATAAAGAAAACTCTAAAAGCTTGGAGGGGAAAAACACAGGTTATTACAAAGCAATATGAATCAGACTAGCATCAGACATTTCATTAGCATGAGAGAAGAAAAAGGAATGTCGTTTACAAGGTTCAGAGATGCAATTATTTTGAACCTGGAATTCTACATCTAGTCAAACCAAATACAAAGGCAAAATAAAGACATCTTTGGAAATTTAAGAACTAAGAAAACTGAATTCCCATCCATATTTATTTCCTACTTCTACTGTGAGAAGTTATCACAGAAGTCCAAAATGGGTTTCAATGAGCTAAAATTAAGGTGTTGGCAGAATTACATATCTTTTGGAAGCTCTAAGGAAGAATCCATTTCCTTGCCTTCTCTACCTTCTAAACACTGCCTGAATTCTTTGACCCCTTCCATTTTCATCATTATCATTAGATGTACTCAGTACTTATAGCAGATTTCTTAGTTCCTTAAAGAAATGCAAGGGACTACAGCTACACTATATAGCCCCTGACAGAGTAAATGAAAAATACGCTCTTTATCATTTCCTTAAAAACCATTTTAATCAATTAATATTTTTATTAATAAACACCTACCGAATCATTCGCTGCTAGTGCAAGTGCAAGGTTCACTGTAAGAAACAAAAAAAGTAATTAAATTTAGTAACTTTCTTCTACTAAAATTCAGTTTGCCTTCTAATATTTTCAATGTAATAACCAAAGCACAGAAATTTTTAATGTATCTCCTTTACTTATAAAAAACAAAGACATGGACAGAATACAGCAAGTAAAAAAGACAAAAAAGAGTAACATTCCAACATAAGCAACAGATGCCTGCCCTACAATTAACATTTTATTTTTTTATTTTTTTATTTTTTTAAGATTTTATTTATTTATTTGTCAGAGAGAGAGACAGAACACAAGCAGGGGGAGACGCAGGCAGAGGGAGAAGCAGGCTCCCTGCCGAGCAAGGAGCCCGATGTGGGACTCGATCCCAGGACCCTGGGATCATGACCCGAGCCGAAGGCAGCTGCTTAACCGACTGAGCCACCCAGGCGTCCCCAATTAACATTTTAAACGATTCATTTTTATAACCTGTTATAATTTTGTTTAAATACTTAGTTTTTAAAAAACAATGTTACTGGTATATACAGTTCAATTATTTTCAAAAACATTTTGCCTAAAAAATATATACCTTTTAATAAATAAAAATGTATATGATCCTATTGCCTTTTAAAAATAAATGCTGATAATGCAGGAATTCCAAATACCTAACTCACAAATACCCACGTATGAAAGGCTGGACCACTCTGCAGAGGAAAGGGAAGAGGGTCAAAGGTAAGGCAATAAAACATGTTCCCAAAACTGCCTATTGCTAGTGAATCCTTCTTTATAGAAGGAAAGTAGTCCCAAAACCACCTTGAGCCCAGCAACAGAGATAATGCTACATCTGAGATGAAGAGAGGTCCGAAGGTAACAAATTTCCAAGACTGATAAGTAGACTTTCATACTGTGAATCACATTAATTTAATAGAACAATGTTATAAATGATGCTGAGATTATTTCCTTTAAAGTAGTTAAGAGCAGGGGCACCTGGGTGGCTCAGTCGTTAAGCATCTGCCTTCGGCTCAGGTCATGATCCCAGAGTCCTGGGATCGAGCCCCGCATCAGGCTCCCTGTTCAGCGGGAAGCCTGCCTCTCCCCATCCCACTGCCCCTGCTTGTGTTCTCTATCTCGCTGTCTCTCTCTGTCAAATAAATAAACAAAATCTTAAAAAAAAATAAATAACTAAATAAAGTAGTTTAAGAGCATAAATTTTCAAAGTAGACCTGGTTCAAATCCTAGTTCTACCACCTTCTATTATATAACCTTGAGTAAGATATTTTACCCCTAAATCTATTTTCCTCCTCTATAAAATGAGGATAATTCCTATTTCATAACTGTTGTGAGAATTAAATGAAATACTGATATAAAGTACTTAGCCTAGGACATGTCACTTGACAAATTAATTTCTATAAATTATCAAATAATTCTGAATTTCAGGTATATCATAGGTTAAACCATCTAACTATTAAGCAGAAACTTTTAGAGACTACTTCATTTCAGTGTTAGGGTTTTCTCATATTTATACAATGGAATCACAGAGCATGTTTGTATTAACCATGTATCATCATTCTAACTGAAAAAAATCTCTAGCATACATATTCAAATGGGAAGAATTTTGAGATAGTTTGAAACATACATATAGTCCCAAACATGTATATAATGTGTGTGTGTGTGTGTGTGTGTATATATATATATATGAAAGAAATAAAATACCAACAGAGTCACACAAAAACAACTTATTTCTAAGACTTATGTATGCAAATAGAGCTGTCAGAAAAAAGCAAAGGCCAGTTCTTTGGGGCAGATGGCTTAATGCTAACAAAGAAAAAAAGCAAGGAAGGGGCATTTACTGAAACACCTACTATGTGTCACAACTGCATATTTTCTCATAGATTTTCCTATTTAAATGCTGTCACATTCCATGACAATAGAAGATCTGCTAACCAAATACAAAAACAATGTTTTAAACAAACATTGCCTATAGACCCAACAAATTATATTGCATAAAACTCGAAGAACTTAGGGATATCATCATGAAAATATTCTCCATCTTTAACCAGTCCAAGTAATCACAGAGCATGCAAAGGAATTCCCATACTGAAAACAAATAAATGTACTCTGAATTTTCAAAAAACAAGAAGAGGTGGATTCTACAACCAAAGACTAAAACCTTCTAAATTTTAAAAACAAAATATTAAGTAAATGGATTGTAGGCCCTTAGGAGGGAAAGTAAAAATGTGTAGCATATAGCATTAATTCATTAGGAATAATCACTAATCATTTTTTAATAATAATACAGTATCAAACAGTAATACTATTATAGATCTATTATAACTATAATACTTGGTAAATCTTATTTTCTTCAAAACATCTGAAACACTCTTCCACAATTACCTTCAGGTCAAAATGAGAAAAAAAAATGAAGCTAATAAACTATATAGCTGGATTTGTAGCTGGCTGTACAACCATAAAACTGCTATACTGGGAAATTACTAAAAATGGCTTTTTAAGTGAAGAGACAAGACCTTTAGTCACAGAACTCTGTACTAGCCCTTCTTATTTCAAAATGTCATTGATTTCAACGGAACTGAAGAATTTTAAGGTACATATATCCCCCAACTTTAGGTTAACAATCTGGAAAAAAAATTGTAATTTAAAAGATCTTGTCAATCTAGAACTACATGAAAATCGACAAATAAAATACAATAGTCATTTTTTAAAAATCTCCTGCAAAAAAGATAGACTAGATAAGACCTGAATTAGCAGCCATTCCTATTGAAATGACTGAAAATTAAATACAAGGCAACAATAAGAGTGTTTTATGACTCCAGGAACGCCTGGGTGATGCAGTCAGTTAAGAGACAGGCTCTTGATTTTGGCTCAGGTTGTAATCTCAGGGTTGTGAGGTTGAGCCCTGAGTCGGGCTCTGCACTTAGTGCAGAGTCTGCTTGCGATTCTCTCCTTTAGGTCTGCCCCTCCTGCTCATGCTCTCTTTCTCTAAAATAAATATATCTTTAAAAAGAAAAAAAAGGGGGAGGCTGTTTTATGACTCCAAATTAATAATATAAGTTACTTCTGTTGTGCAGGATTGGAAGAAGGGAAGTCATTACCCTTTTACATTATTAACCTGGAATAAGAAATTTCTGGGGTGCCTGGGTAGCTCAGTTGGTTAGGCTCTTGATTTTGGCTTGGGTCCTGACCTCAGGGCCCTGGGATAGAGTCTGGCATCAGGCTCCATGCTCAGCAGGGAATCTGCTCGAGGATACTCTCTCTCCTTCTCCCTCTGCCCCTCCCCCTGCTCGTTTTCTTTCTCTTTCTCTCTCTCTCTCTCAAATAAATAAATATTTAAAAAATTTTGAAAATTTCTTTTGAAAAATTTGGGGACTATCTGATTATTAGTCTTGGATGGTAACTCTTTTATATCTGGTGGCATGTCTCCTATGAATCTGAAAGCAGCATTTCAGTCACAATGAAATCTACAATGAATTAAAAAGAGCCACCAAAAACAAATTCTCTGCTCCAATATTATTAATATAAAAGATATACAGATGATATTTTAAGCAATTAAAACAATGTTAAACCTTCACAAATTTTCAAATATTTATCAATGCTGATTTTATGAATGTTGAAAATTATATTATGGTTAAATAAAAAAGGCCACAATAACGTAAAAAGTCTCTTTGCAACTGTGTAGCTATATGTACATTGATAGACTGGAAAAGAATATCAAGGAACAAATAATTTAGTGTTAAAGTTACTAAACGTTTAAAAAATAATAACAGCAACCAAATATTGAGCACTTACTATGTAGGAGACACTGGGCTAAGTGGTTAGCTTATTTAATTTACATGGCCACCCTATGAAAAAGGTTATCGTCATTGCCATTTTACAGTTAAGTAAACTGAAGATCTGCTGGGGAAACTGACCACCTTTTCCTCAGTTAAGGAGTCAAAGACCTGGCTATGTACCTAGTCTTTTCAAACTGCTAATCTAAATTCCTAATCACTACCAACTCCTGACACTACGGAATTTCACAAATAACTCTTTAAAAGTCAAAACTATAATTTTAATCCTGTGCACTTGCCAGTTGCCATAAATTCCTAACTGAGATCAGAATATCTTATAATACCTGCTGTAGTAGACTTTCCAACTCCACCTTTTCCAGAAGCCACAACTATAACTTGCTTTACACCTTCTATTGGTTTCTGCTTTGGAAGTCCTCGGGACATGATTTGTGCTCTTCTTTGTTTTAGGGTCTCACTGTCAGCGCCAGATAACTTAAAAAAAAAAAAAAAGTTTTAAAATAAGCCATCTCTATTATCATTCTGTTAAAGTAAAAATTCGGAGTTTGTAATAGGGCTTTCTTTTCTAGGTTAATTCTGCTGATCTCCATTTGTTAGGTCTTTTGTACTATCTACCTACTGCTATTGATCACAGTCGTGGAAATACACTGTTTAAGCTGAAATTTATCTGCCAGGATACGCAGACGTTGAAAATGGAAAGTAAATAAACTGACTCTTTACGGAGTTAAATCCTCCACGTTTCCTTCTTTTTAACCTATTTTCTAAATAAACAGAGAAAACAATGCACAAGTCACACATCCATGTTCTAGACATCTGTTTCATGTCCCTCCACGCCTCGGCCTGGTCCTTCTGGGGGCCTGCTTGGAAAGTGGGGACGTCCAGCCAACTGGGGTCTCACTTTGCCGCCGAGTAGGGGGGCGCCGTTAAGGTCTGAGGCGAGTCCCCCGCAAGAGGTTATGCCGGGACACCTGCGGCCCTGCCACCCCAGCATCTCCGTCCCTTCCGCCTCCCCCTGCCCAGCAGCACCACGAACCTGGCGCCGACAAACCAACACTCGGCTTCCCCCAAGCGGGACACTGGCCCCGCCACCAACCCGAAGCGATACCGCGCCAAAAGTCAACAAACGCTGCCAACACCCCATAGCGCGGAACACTGCTTTAAGCCCAGCCCGGAAACCGTCGCGGCAGTCGTAGGGTGATGACGTCACGTAGTAACGCTCGGCTTCCTCTCCCTAGAGACGAGCCGCCTTTGAGTTTCTTCAGCCGGGCAACCCAACTTGTTAATGCAGTCATGTTCGTAGCCAGGTACAAATATTTTACAGAGTTTAACCAAATGTTTGTGAAGCGTTTTTCACATACCTCGTCTATTTGGTCCTCACAGAAATCCTCGGGTAGGTAGATAGGAGACTCTTACTAGTATCCTCTTTTCAGTAGTAAGAAATGAGACTTAAAGTTTAGAGACTTGACCCGACTGAAAAGAAGTAGGAAATGGTAGAATTTGAAAGTGACTCCAGGTTCTCAACTGCGCAGAATATGGTAACTTAAACATTCCCACTGTTAAGGATTTTATCTTCCCCCCACCCCGCCCGCGTGATCTACAATAATAGTGTGTATATTTATTTATTTATTTATTTATTTATTTATATACACACTATTAGTGTGTGTATATATATATATATATACAATCAGAAATAGCTAAATCAGAAAGCAGGTCTAATTAAGCAAGTTTCGCTCAAGAAGAAAGTTAAGTGAGACAAAGCTTGAGGGAGAAGGTGGAATTTATTTTGGTATGAGGAATGAAGTATTCCTACATCCAAAGCAGATGAGAGCAAAGGAAGTAGCTGTACAAGAGAAAGCTAGAAAGCTGATACAGAAACCCAGACCCAGCAAAAGGATCAGTTAGGGTATAGGTTGACTTACTCTCACATATTCTCCATAATATTTTCTAAGGTTGATTTTAATTTCTTTTATTTGCTTCTTATCTGTAGAAAATTTGTTGTATAATCATTCAGTTTGTTTTGCTCTACTCTGTTCTTTAATTTTCTTTTCTTTACTACAGGCATAACATTTCAATCTCAAATAATTCTTGTAAGGGTTAGATTTTTCCAACAAGTACATTTAATTAAATAAGCTCTGAAAAAAAATGCAGTTCCTTGCTTTTTCTCCCCCAGTCTCACATTATTGCTTCCTTTGGCTTATCACTTTCTTGTTTTGCAATATGTTTTCTCAGTTAATTTTATCAATTTTTATCTCCTCAATTTTTATAAATTATAAACCAAAACAATAGGGATAAGGAGAATGACTATCAGAATAATCCATTCACTAAACAAGAAATGCTGAATATCTGTTTCTGTCTAGGTAGCTTTTCAAGTTCTTCTAGACTTATAAAGATACATTTATTTAACAAATATTTACTGAGCAACTACTATGCACCAAATACTACCCTAATCATAGGGTTGTCAACCCTGAACCAGACAGATATAATCCCTCCATTCAAGGACTTTACCAACCAGTGTGAGAGACAGAATAAGTTAACTGACAGTTCAGCATGGTGTAATACGCATAGGAAAAAAGCACTGAGAGATACAGAATTACAAAGAAGGGGCACCCAAATCATTCAGGGAAGGCTTCTGGATAGGGTAACATCTAAGTTGAATCCTTAATGTGGGTAATGTGTAGGCATGAGCTGTGTGAACAGCTAGAGGGTTGTTGTGCAGAAGTAAGAAATGAACTGGTAAGAACTTCAAATGATCTTCAAGGCTTGCAGATAGAGTGTAAGCAGGATGGTGCAGAGAGATGAGGATGGAAGTTGGCAAAGATGAAGGGTGCATAGATCATAAAAGACTTTATATATCATTTAAAGGAATTTGGACTTTATCCTAAGGGAACCACAGAAGGGTTTAAAGTGAGAAAATAACATAATTAGATTTGTGTTTTAAAAATACTACTGATTACCAAGTAAAAAAAAATGGTTGGGAGATGTGTGACCAGAGTTAGGGAGATAGGAGGTTATTGTAGTAATTAATCCAAGAGAAATGTTTGCTTATAAAATAGATAATACCTACTTGTAGGGTTATTGCAAGGTTAAATTTAAAATAATGCATGTAGAAAATAAATGATAAAATAATGCATGTAGAATACCTATCACAAAGTACACATATTCAATAAATGTTAGCTATTGTGATGCTTATTGGTTATGTAGAGGTTTATGACATGGGCAACTAGATAAATGGCACTGACATTCTCTGAGAGATAACATAAAGGGAGGAACAAGTAATATCTATGTTTGTAGAATGAACAAATCATTAATTTGATTTACCTTTCAGCAGAATAGGATATCAGGAGAATCGTAGAGATGTCCATTATTTCTTCTCCAACAACCACTGCCACAAACACACACACACACACACACACACACATCCATGGCCCCTTCTCAAAAGAATATTCTCCCTTTGCTCCTAAGAATTTCTAAGCCATTTGACCCCATCCCATGGTCACTAATTGGGTTAAAGATTGACACACAAACAAAGTTGGACCAATTAGATTCTTTCTATATAAAACTTTAAAATAAGAGATGTTACTCAATCTTAGTTTGCATTGGAACTGGTAAGGCTGAAGGGACTAATATCTTCTTTGTGCACAGAGAAGCAGAAAAGCTAATGCCAAAAGAGAAGAAAAAAGCAGACCATAAGAGATCATGTGTGCAGAGAGGGAGGGGAGAACAATTGCACTGATTCATAATAGCTTTCCAATTCCTGGTTCTAGTCCATAGTGAGGTTCAAGCTATACCTCTTATTCGTAGATCCATGAGATATACCTACAGCCATCCAATAAATTCTCTTTCTGCCTTGGCCTAATTTGGATGTGTTTCTATGTACTTATAACTATGGTAAGATACGTTTCATAATATTTATCAAGGCTTTTCCCCCTATAATTCCTTGTACCTTATATAGCCCTTCCCCATTTTGATAAACTATATGGCATCATTTTATGATACATAAAAATATTAGAGAAAAGAAATTATTTTCTTGGTTTTCAGTTTTGAAAAATGGGACCTTTAAGGAGAATGGGGAAAGCTCTGGCAAAGATAATACATTTGGGAGAACAACATGATATAAAAACATGATTTCTTACTTATATAAGTTAGGATTACATTGGCTGCAAGTAGCAGAAAACTCTATCATTGTATTAAATAAGTAGGGATATATTAGTCTCACGTGAAAAGTTCACTGGTAGACTGTTCAGATCTGATACAGTGGCTCCACTGTGTTATTATGTACCAAATTCATTCTTTGGTTCCATCATCTTGTTGTCCTTATTTTGTCCTCAAGATGGTGGCTGCACCTCCAGGCATCAAGGCTATGTTCAGAATCAACCCCCAATTTCCTTGCACCATACAACTATAAATGATAGAAATCCAAATACTTGCTAATCTAGACATAGTCTCACTTGCTAATTCTAGACATAGTTCTTGGCATGTATGGTATAGTTCTGGACAATGTGGTGTAAGGGAAATTTTCTGGGGGGCTTCTGAGAAAGCTTTTGCTACAAAATAGAATATAACTGATGCTACTCCTTTTTCCCATCTTGACCATGGATGTGACTGACACCTGGAGGTGTGGCAGTCATCTAGTGAACATGAGAAGCACAACAGTGGCAGATACAATGACAAAAGCCAACAGCTAAGGGTAATGAAGTGGAAATATGTCAGGAAGATGAATTCTTGTTCATATAGTTAAGCTATTACACCAGTACTGAACTGCATCTCCAGAGCTCTTGTTGTGTGAGATAATTAATTGTTTTAACCACTGTTGATTGGGATTTTTGTTACTTGAAGTTAAAATTATCACTACCTATTACAGATTTGAAGAAAGAACCTGATACACTGTGACTACCTCTCTCCTATTGAATCTCAGTAAAGAGGGGGACATCAGAGCCCCAAATCAGTGTAAGGGATGTAAGAACAACAGAATCAACGCCCCCATTACCAATGTAGTGGCAGGACCATAGAATAAAAACAGTTGAGTGTTGTGTGTGGGCAGACAGTCCGAGAGAGCTCCTGCAAGAGTGGTTGAGAGAAAGTTGATCTTTAAGAGAACTTAAGGTCAAAAATAAGGGAAGACTTGGCAACAATCTGCATGGTTAAGTATGTGGCATCTCTATCAGTGCTGGTATAAATAGATAAAGACCTTGAGGATTAAAGGTCCCATCACCATGTGGCCATCTGGACACTACATAGGCTCAGTCCTGGTTTCTACCACCCCGAGAGAAATGAATAAATAAGTACTGTTCAAAACAGACAGAATTCTCTTAAATGTCTCCTAACTATGAATAGGGTAATACTTTGTATTATTTTCTAGAAAACATGTATTTGTATCTGCTAGAGTCCCTCCCTCCACCCCAAAAAAAAAGATCCTCAGGTGACCACGGACATGCTAAAAATTCAGATTCCCACACAGAAGCAGTGCCTGCCTCATCCGCTATCCATAAGCCTCACTTATCAGCTGAGAACATGCTTCATTCCTTTGCTCAGCTCACTCAGGAAAAAGAGGGTGTTATGAACAGTTTTCTGTCTCTGTTAAATATACTAACTAAAGCTTAGAAACTAGTACCAATTCCTTCAGTTTAAGGTTCTTGTCCTCAACTGAACCTTTTATCCTGCCCAAAGGGCTCACTGAAATGAAAATCTCACCCCATCAATGGACCTGTCTAAATGACAGCCCCATTAATTGCCCTTTCTTTGTCCTTCGGTGTGATTTGTTTCCCAATATCTCTGCTCATGACTAAACATGAAACTGTCTCTTACCTATATCTAATACAAATTTTCACATTGAAATATAAAGTATTTCTACTTAGGTAAATAGCTTCTCAGTGAGTCAGTCTCTCTGTAGGAAACCTCATCTAGGAAGGTTTCCCCTATCAAAGACTTTCAGTACCTTAGCTCACGTAAACTAAGATGCTGTCAAAGAAACTCCCCATTCTTATTTTTAAAAAATTACATAAAGCAAATATATGTATATTCTTAGACTAGATAGGCTTCTGACAAAAGGCCTCCCACTGACTAAAAATCCACCTCTAGAATGAGACAGGATGGGTTTCTAAATGCCAATATTCAAAGCTGGATAAATCATGGGTGATTTGGCATTTGAATTTCTGATTTATAAGATTGAACTGAATCCTTGGACAAAGGTCATAGGGCTCGAGTTATAGCTGAATATATTCTCTATTTACTGTTTAAGGCTTCAAAGAAGATCCTATCCTGAAATAGAAGCCACACAATCAGAATTTAGAAAAAGTATTGTCACCCAAGACAAATACTTGCTACAAATGGACAAGACAAGACAAATACACAGGGCCTTAGTATTCTTGTGCTTTTGCTTTTTTATTTCATTTTCTCCAAGTACCAAACTTGTATTCATTCAGCCAAGTCCTTCCTACCCTTCAATTCTATCCTAGAGATTAGAAGACTTAAGTCTCTACAGTACTTTGCTAAAACCTTACTTCATTCTGTATTCAGAAGAGAATCTTCCTGTGTACTTTAGAGAACACACCAAGGACAATGACAAAGCAGAGCCCCATCAAGATACCAAACCTTCACATCAGCTAATGTGAAGTTCTATTTTCTTCAAGGAAAAGGAGATAATATAGATTTTTGTCTGTTGTATGCTGCTACCAAAATGTGAAGATATCCTCTATAATCATGTGGCTTACATAATATCTTAGTCTACTTGGTGTTCTGATACCAAATCTTTTCAATTCATTTAATAATCCTTTCTATTTAGGATTTATTAACCATATATACAGTTATTACACATGATATAAATATTGCAGCAAAAAATTTGTTCAATCCACTTATAAAAGTGAAGAACTCCTACCAAACCACTATAATCTCTCAAAATACATCTGCATGCTGATTTAGAGCAATAAAGTGGAAATACCATCATTAAGGGTTATAATATCAATTTGATCTAGGATAGACTGGCAAGTCTGAAGTTTATCTTTGTCTTCAGCCTTCCACAGAGCTCTTAAGCTGCTTAAAATGTTCCAATTCATACCAAGCAACCTTACAGGCAGTATTTGGGTCCATTTTCCACTGCATCTTAAAATAGGATTTTCCCAGGGGTGCCTGGGTGGCTCAGTCGGTTAGGCATCTGACTCTTAATTTTGGCTCAGGTCATGACCTCAGGGTTGTGAGATGGAGCTCTGCATTGGATTCTGTGCTCAGCGTGGAGTCGGCTTGAGATTCTCTCTCCCACTGCTCCTCCCCCACTTGAGCATGCTCTCTCTCTCCTCTCAAATAAATAAATAAATAAAATCTTTAAGAAAAATAAAAAAGGATTTTCCTGACCACCCATGATTCAGCTAACAAATTTACTTTCAATCCTACTAAAGGCCATCTACTAACAATAATACAACAATCTAAACACTATTGAAACAACAATTACTAATCTCTTCCATCTCAGGCTTTTCTAGTCTTTGCTAGTCTTTAAAACAGATAAAAACATTTTTGCATAGAAAATATTCATTTGGGGCATAATTATTCTAAGTAGTTTAAAATTGGTATTTTGATTTGATTAGGAATACAAAGAGCTCTTTTAATTACCAGAAGTTCTGTCAATTACTCAAAGTCAAAGACTTTATTATATTAATGCCACATTGAATCTCTCTTGCAAATTTCTAATCATGTGCAAGAATTAGGGTTTTATTTAACTGAGGCTATTTATGTGAGGGAACATGCTGGCAATGTGCTGTTGAGAATGACATTTTTAATAGATATCTGTTACCAGTATAACAAAATGAACACCATTTGCTGATGTAGTACACTGTTTGCTGATGAAATGTATATACATATATTTTTCTCTGATGCTTTTCTGAAGTACAACTATTTGCCACTTTTCTGGGGCCTGATGTAGGGCTATCTCATATCATATTTGACAGTACTGGACAAAGAGCAGAATAGTGGAAGAAGAAAATAATGTGCTTAGTAGTTGGTACTTATTAGTTTGTGAGGCTGTATAGTTAACAGGAAATTCTGTTAAGCCAATCTCACTAATTCCTTCTGGATTATAGAATTAATTGAGAATGATTTCTTAGTGGGCACCTCTCTCTTTGTAGCTTAGGTTATATGTCACATTAATCAGTTTTTTTCCAACAGACTCTAAGATGGCCCAGAATGATCCTTGTCTCTTGGTATTCACACCTTTTTATAATCTGCTCCCTTTTAGTGTGACCAGGACCTATAAATTGGTTCTAACCAAGAGAATACAACAACAGTGATAGAATGTCACTACTGTGATTACAATATGTAAGACCGTAACTTCTGGCTTTCTAGGGGACCTCCTGGCTGGCTTTGACAAAGCAAACTGCCATGTTATGAACTGCCTATGGAAAAAGCCATGTGAAAGAACAGGTGACAGCCGGCAAAGAACTGAGGCCCTCAGTCCAACAGCTTGAAAGGAACTGAATTTTGCCAACAACCACATTAGATTGAAAGTAGATCCTTCCCAGGTGAGCTTTCAAATGAGACTCCAGCCCTGGATGACCCCTTGTTTGCAGCCTTGTGAAAGATCCTGAAACAAAGGACTCACTTAAGTTGTGTTCCCAGATTCCTGACCCATAGAAACTATGAGATAATAAATGTGTGTTTTTTGGAGCACCTGGGTGGCACAGTTGGTTAAGCATCCAACTCTTGGGGTGCCTGGGTGGCTCAGTCGTTAAGCGTCTGCCTTCGGCTCAGGTCATGATCCCGGGGTCTTGGGCTTCACTAGCTTTAGTTAAAAGTAATTTATTTCAGAGATCCATAAACATATTTAATGGCCTTCTCTTGAACTGCATTGAAATCACATTTTAACTTATAAGGTATTCAAATTTTCATTAAAATATCGTTCATGTCCCATTTATAATAGTTTATAATCCTCTGCCCTTCATAATTTTATCATTCCTTGAAATTCTTTCTCAAACCCTACTTCTTCCATTAAGCCTTCTCTGATAATTTCATCAAGTATTAATCTTCACCTTCCTTAACAGTTGTTAACATTTTGTTTAACAAAGCATGAATTTAAGGTGAAATTTGATTGCTTTCATTTTATACATTTAAGTTAGCAAAGATAGCCTATTTCAGGTCTCTCTTATACAACCTGCTCTCTATTACAGTTCAATATTGCCATAACACAGCCGTGTTTATTTAAAATGAAGCACAATATTACTTCTATGTACATGCATACCACTTTATCCTAAAATCTACCCAATTTGGAATATTATTACATATTGCCTTTTACTCTTTTCTAATTGCGTCTTCTCTTACAGAGGACTCTATGGTATTTGAGGACCAGAGCTATATCATAATGGTAATTTATATCATCTATACGTAGCCTAGTGCCAGGCACATATAGGGGCATGGGAGTTACTGACTAGTTAGCTATTATCACAGCAATACATGGTGGAAATATCAGTGGAGTAGAGAGGTTGAGAAGCCTGGAATATTGTCAGAACTCTGCTACTAACTAGCTATCTGATCTTGGGCAAATCATGTAACTCTCTATTTCTTCATATACAACATGAAGAGATTAAACTAAATAATCTGTAGATTTACTTTCCAAGCTCATACTGAAGAGAACAAGGTTGTGTAACTTCACTTTTCCTAAAATAATTTTGAGAAAAATCAAGGGAAAATAGTTTAGAGATGCTGCAGACCAGAAAAAGCACAAAGTTTATTGCCTTCCTTAAATAGGACATAAATCAAAGAGTTATATAGGGGTTCTTCACATTTAGAATCACTAGTTCATCTTGGAAGCGGTTTCTATTCTGTTTCTTGGGACCTAGATTTTTTTTTTAAAGATTTTGTTTATTTATTTGAGAGAGAGCGAGCATGAGAGGGGGAAGGGTCAGAGGGAGAAGCAGACTCCCCGCTGAGCAGGGAGCCCAATGTGGGGACCTGATCCTGTGACTCCAGGATCATGACCTGAGCCTAAGGCAGCCGCTAAACCAACTGAGCCACCCAGGCGCCCAGGACCTAGATTTTTGACTTTTCATGCACCAGAGAGTCTGCAACTCTAACCCCAGGTTCTGCCAGAGAAATTATTGTCCAAAGTCCCTTCTAAGTAAACAATACAAAATGGAAGAAACAGATTATTATAGGCTCTCTTTTGGCCTAGATCATAGAAGACTGATCAGACCCTATTTTCCTTCTTGACAAAGTATTAAAATATGCCAACTTACGTAAATAACTATTTTCAAAAATATCAAAAATAGGGACGCCTGGGTGGCTCAGTCAGTTAAGCATCTGCCTTGGGCTCAGGTCATGATCCCAGGGTTCTGGGATTGATTGAGTCCTGCATCAGGCTCCTTGCTGGGCAGGGAGACTGCTTCTACCTCTGTCTGCTGCTCCCCTGCTTGTGCGCTCGCTCTCTCTCTCTCTCTCTCTGACAAACAAATAAAATCTTTTTTTAAAAATGTGTGTGTATATATATATATATATATATATATATATATATCAAAAATATCAGATGTTTCTTTCATCATGTCTAAATCATCAAAATCCCAGTCATAATCCCAATTAACAAGTTGACTTTAAAATTTATATGGAAATTCAAAGGACTTAAAATACTCAAAACACTCTTGAAAAAGAACAAAATCAGAGGGCTCACACTTCTGACTTTAAGACTTACAATAAACTACAGTAATCAACAGTGTAGTAATGGCATGAGGCTCAACAAATAGATTAATACAAGAGAGGGGCGCCTGGGTGGCTCAGTCGTTAAGTGTCTGCCTTTGGCTCACGTCATGATCCCAGGGTCCTGTGATGGAGCCTCACATCAGGCTCCCTGCTCCATGGGAAGCCTGCTTCTCCCTCTCCCCCTGTTTGTGTTCCCTCTCTCCCTGTCTCTCTCTCTGTGTCAAATTAATTAATTATTAATACAAGAGAATAGAGAGGACAGAAATAGATCCACACTTATGGCTTTTTTGTTCTTCAAAAAGGTGCCAAAGCATCCAATCAGGTAACGAAGATCTTTTCAACAGTGTTACTCAAATAACCGTGACTCTCACCCGACATCATCAAGGTTGACCATAAACCCATTGACTTAGGAGTAATCACAAGTTTCTTAAAGGGGCCATAGAATGCAATAGCCATTAAAGAAAAAATTGAAAAATTAGACTTGATCGAAATTTGTAACTTTTGCTCATCAAAAGATACCATTAAAAAAAAAAAAAAAAAGAATAGCCAAGGGGCGCCTGGATGGCACAGTCACTTAAGAAGCTGACTCGTTTTGGGCTCAGGTCATGATCTCAGGGTCATGAGACTGAGCCCCCTGTCAGGCTCTGTACTCAGTACAGAGTCTGCTTGAGATTCTCTCTTCCTCTCCCTCTGCCCCTCCTGCTTGTGCACTCTCTCTATATATAAAATAAATAAATAAATCTTTAAAAAAAATGAATAGCCAGGCCACAGACAGAGAGAAAATAGTCACAAAACCTATATCTGATAAGGGCTGGTATCTAGAACTGCACTGTCCAATATGGTAGCCATTAGCCAATGTAGCTATTTCAATTTAAATTAATTAAAATTAAATACAATTAAAAATAAACTTCCTCATTTGCACTAGCCACTTTTCACAATAAACATATTGGATTATGCAGAAAATTCGACTGGACAGCACTCATCTAGAATATAAAGAAATACCACTACTCACAATAAAAGACAATCCAATAGAAAATAGACAAAGTTTGAAAAGATGTTTCATAAAAGTACAATAAGTACACAAGTACAATAAGCCAATAAGTACATGAAAAAAGTTCTCAACATAATCAATAGGGAAATGCATATTAAAATTACAATGATATATCAGTCACTACATATCCACTAGAATGTCTAAAATTTAAAGGAATGACAAAACCAAACATTGACAAGGCACTTTCTTATATTATTGATGTAGATTTAAAATGGTATAACCACTTGGAAAAATGGTCTGACATTAGAAGACTTAAATATACACCTACCCTATGACCAGCAATTCTACTCCTGGGCATTTACCCAAGAGAAATGAAAACATGTCCCACAAAGACTCAAATGCAAGTGCTCATAACAGCTTCATTCATAAAAGCCCCAAACTGAAAATAGCCCAGATGTACATCAATAGAAGAACAGATTTTCAAATTGTTGCATATTTATAAATAAAAGGCAAGAAGAGGAACAAATGTGCAACAACATAGATAAATCTCAAAACATATGCTAGTAAAAGAAACCTAACACATGAAAGTACATACTGTATGATATCATTTATATGAAATTCTAGAACAGGCAAAACTAATCCATGGTAGAGAAAAAATTAGAACAGTCATTGCCTCTGGAGGAGGTGGGGGCAGGGATTATTTGGAAAGGGACAGGAGGGAACTTTCTCAAGTGATGGTATGTTCTACATGTCATAGTGGTTTGGGTTACCATGCGTATGTGTCAAACTCAGCAAAAATACACATAAGATTTGCACATGCTATTATATGTAAATTTAACATTTTAACAACTGTATTGAACTCTAGTTATTGATACATGTGCTGAAGTATTTAGGAGAAGTATAATGATGTCTGCAATTTACTTTAAAATGCATCAAAAAATAAGATGGGTTTAAAAAGGGCACCAGGGTGGCTCAGTCATTAAGCGTCTGCCTTTGGCTCAGGTCATGATCCCAGGGTCCTGGGATAGAACCCTGCATCGGGCTCCCTGCTCCACGGGAAGCCTGCTTCTCCCTCTCCCTCTCCCCCTGCTTGTGTTCCCTCTCTCACTGTCTCTCTCTGTCAAATAAATAAATAAAATCTTTACAAAAAAAATTTAAAAAAGGAATGACTAGATGGGCAGATATGTGGTAGAGCAATAGAGTAAAAAGTTAATAGTAAAATCTAGGTACTGTGAATAGATTGCATTGTAAAATTATTTCACTCTAAAATTCTTTCAACCTTGCTATATGTCTGAATTTTTCATAATAAAATGTTGGTGAGAAGAAAAGATATCCCAGGGCTTCCAGAGATAGAATTCCAGTGTTATATCTCCAAAATACAAATTGAGACAAAAAATCATGAAGTCAAAATCATGCTTTCTCTTGCTCTTTTCCATAGCTTCATCGTTCAGTTCCCTGAGCTTCACTTCTCTATCTCATATGAGATAATTCCATCCTCAGGGATTCTGAATGTTACCAAAAGGAAACATTCAGGGTCCTTACAACTGCAATTTTAAAGCTCTGTTTTTATCTCCTGTGTGAGAGAATGGACAAACTCTGATTTAGAGTTTCCAGATCTTGGTAATCTCATCCAAATCAAAATGGGAATGAGCACTGACTGGTAATATTATTGCCAAAAATAACATTAAAACAAGGACTCAGGAGAAAAGAAAATGGTTTAAAAGAATGTCGGTAACACCATTCTCCAATAAAAAGGAACCACTAATCCTTGGAGAAATGGCTGATGCTAGGACTGATGCAGGAAATATACAAGATGAGACTGGAGCATATGTAGTGCCAGAAAGTAAGGAAGTGCTTTTCAAAGAAAACAAAACAAAAATAACATAGTGATGGGAGTATGTCAAAGGGACAAAGGATCCAACTAAAAGAGCTCCCAATGGCCAAAGCTGGAAAAACTTGAGCAGTAAAATAAATAAAGTACTGTTAAATTATAAAAATTATAATTGAAAGTATAAAATATGTATAAAGCCATACTGATGTAAATCATGAATAAATAAATAAATGTGGGGAAAGAGATAAATCTCCCTTGTCAAAGAATTCCAAATAATTTAATGTAGATACTTCCCTCTCAAAGAGGTTGAGCATAACACTCCATACCTTAAGTGCACAGAGTGACTTTCTTCCAAAGAGTACACTAGAAAAAGAGTGGAGAGGAAGAAACTCTATAGTAGAGAAACCTGACAAACACTACCTCAGCCAGGTGATTAAAGTCAACATAAATGTGGTAAGTCATGTTGATAGTATGTAACTGTTGTGATATTAAAAAAAAAAAAAAAATTGACTGGCTTTCATCCCTAGTTCCTGAGAGGAAACTCTGAAGTTCTTGGAATTTCCCAAGTAATAAAATCTTTGTCATCTATAAGCCCCTTGGACCACACCTGAGTTTATGCTAACAAAAGGACTTATGATGGAAGCTGGCCATGCCAGAGAGACCAACCATGTGATTAGAGAGTTGGGGCTCTCAGCCAAGCCCAACCTCCTCCATGGAGGGGAGGTATACTGGAGATTGAGTTCAATCGCATGGCTAATGATTTAATCAATCGTGCCTATGTAATGAAACCCCAGTATAAACTCTGAACACCAAAGTTCAGGGGACCTTCCTGGTTGGTGAACACATGCCATACCAGGAGAGTGACACACCCTGATTCCATGGCAAAAGGGCATAAAAGCTCTGTTTTATATCCTTTATAATAAAACTGTAATTGTAAGTATATGCTTAAGTAAGTAAGCTCTTTCCCATTCTTGCTTGGGACTGTGCCCTTAATCCAGAATCTGTGCTAACTCCAGGTAGTTAGCATCAGAACTATATTGCAATACTGCAATACTCTTGATATGGTGTGATGAAAATGGCACTTTATCTCCATGGTCTTCCTCCCAAAACCATCACCCCAGTCTAACTGTGAGAAAAACATCACAGAAATCCCAGTTGAGGGACATTCTATAAAACAGCTAATTAGTACTCCTTAAAATTATCAAAGTCATCAAAAACAAAGAAAGTATGAGAAACTATCATAGCCACGTATGGAGACATAATGATTAAATATAATGTTGTTAGGGGCGCCTGGTGGCTCAGTCGGTTAAGGGTCTGCGTTTGGCTCAGGTCATTATTTCAGGGTCCTGGGATCGAGCCCCACATCAGGCTCCCTGTTCATCGAGGAGCCTGCTTCTCCCTCTCCCTCTGCTGCTCCCCCTGCTTGTGCACGTGCTCGCGTGCTCTCTCTGTCAAATAAATTAAAATCTTTAAAATATATATAAATAAATAATAAAATATAAATATAATGTCATATCCTGGATAGGATCCTGGGACAGAAAAAGCATATTAGGTAAAAACTTAGGAATCCTGAATAAAGTATGGACTTTAAAAATAATTCATCAATACATGACGCCTGGGTGGCTCAGTCAGTTAAGCAACCAACTCTTGGTTTCAGCTCAGATCATGATCTCAGAGTGGTGGAACTGAGCCCCACTTTGGGCTCCACACTCAGTGGGGAGTCTGCTTCTCTCCCTCTCTCTCTCCCTCTGCCCCTCTCTCTCTCTAAAATAAATAAATCTTTAAATAATAATAGTAATAATGTATCAATATTGGTTCATTAATTGTGCAAAAGTATAATGTACAAAGGTTAGATATTTGTAATAAGGAAAAGTGGGTGTGGAGTATATGAAAACACTGTACAATCTTTGCAACCTTTCCATAAATCTAAAACTATTCTAAAATTTAAAACTTATTTTAAAAAAAGGAACATAGAAGAAAAATCAAAGTGGGTATCTTATAACCTAGAAAACAATAATACATTAAATAAATCATTGGTTAGTGAAGTCCTATCAATTGACAAAGTCTAGTTGCTACCATAGGCATCCAAGAATCTTAAGTCAATTCAACAAATTTTAAATGTAATACTTATTGAGCTCCCCTTCCAATTAAAAAAAAAAACCTAATTGAACACACTTACTTATCTGCTCCCACCAAAAAGGGGGGGGGGGAGTAAAAATGTTGTAAACCCATAAGAACAAAGAAAATGTAAGAGAAGATAATAAGAAGTTATGTCAACATCTTCTTAGAAGATAGGAAGCAGATGGAACAGCAGCAACTGACCCAGGAGAGCAGAGCATCTGCTCTTATTATTATTATTTTTTTTTACTTATTTATTTGTCAGAGAGAGAGAGCACAAGCAGGGGGGGAGCAGCAGGCAGGGGAGCAGCAGGCTCCCCGCTGAGCAAGGAGCCCAACCTGGGACTCAATCCTAGGACCCTGGGATCATGACCTGAGCAGAAGGCAAACACTTAACCAACTGAGCCACCCAGGCATCCCGAGCATCTACTCTTAAACACTAGCAGAGAAGCTTATTTTGCTGGCAGAGTCAAAGAGAGCTTAGGACTTTGCGGCACCAGGTATCATAAAAGGGAAGAGTTATGTATGGCACTAAAAATATTAGGATTTGTTGAAAGCCTGTACAGCAAGCTAAAGATCCCTAGGTTTACTTACTTACCACCCATGCAATTAGGCCATCACTCTTCATCCTCCACCATCCCCTTGTAGGATACTAGAACTAATCTTTCAAGAGAAAATCAACAATAGAGAGTCAGAAAAAAACAGACACAGTGAAGTGGGCCTAGGGCTGGAAACAGCAGTGATGCTCCAGAGCTAGTTTGTACCAGCTTACAAAAACTGATTGTTAAATATTCAGGAATTTTGCAAGGCAGTTGTTAAACACAGCCATTTTTTTAAGTTAATTTATATAAGCTTACAACTAAATAAGTTGTATCAAACAGACATAATAGTTACTCAAAGCTCATAACTTCCTAATTATTTTTACTACATTTTACTATTATCTATGCTCTTGAAGTTATTTACATCTATTGTATCTGTATGGTAGAAATACTATATAATGCTGAGCTACTGTACATATTTTCCCAACTCTTAGTGATATCATGTTAGTAGCTTGAAACTGGACATAGTAAGAATATTTATACTTCAAATATTGGCAAGTGCTACAAATAAGGGCTTTCTTTTTTTTTCTTTCAGGGAGCTAGTTGCTAATATTTACCAGCAAATCACTGAGAAGGATTAAGTGAAAGTCTAGGTAGTGAGTTGTGGGGCCCATAATCACTTTGACCAGCACCACCACCCCTCCTATAATGCTTACCAGTATGCATACCTTTTTTTTTTTAAGATTTTATTTATTTATTTGAGAGAGAGAGAATGAGAGACAGGGAGCATGAGAGGGAGGAGGGTCAGAGGGAGAAGCAGACTCCCCACTGAGCCCGGAGCCCGATGCAGGACTCGATCCTGGGACTCCAGGATCATGACCTGAGCTGAAGGCAGTCATTTAACCAACTGAGCCACCAAGGCGCCCAAGTATGCATACCTTTTTGATGATCCTTCTTTGGAGAAATTAAAATCCTAAAAGAAAATATCTACAGATACTTCTGTTTTAGGGTATCTTTAAAAAAAATTTTTTTAAGCTTATTTACTGCCCAATCACCCTACAAGGGAGTACACACACATACGCATATAGCTTCCAATCAACTTTTTAGGGCCTTTTGCAAATATAAAGAGACAACCTAGTAACATCCTACAATTGAGGAAAGCCTCCAACCCAAAAGACAACAAACAGAAAACAGTAACTCAAAAGAAATAGAGACAATGCAGGTAGCAGAAGAAAACTTTTCAAAACAGTAATTAACAGGCTAATATTTACAAGAGAATGTTATGTCCATGAAAACCAGACAAGATAAATTTCTCAAGAACTATCAGAGAAGAAGAGGTCTTGGAAATTAAAAATCTAATAGCTGATATTAACAATTCAGTAGAATGGTTGAAACCTAAAATTGAGGAAATTTCCTGGAAAATAAGAAGAGTAAAGAAAGAGATGGAGAAAAAAGAGGGGGAGGGGAAGGGTAAAAAAATAATAATCCAGGAGCTCCAACTAATAAGAGTCCCAGAAAGAGAATAGAAAAGTTGAAGGGGGAAAATTTATCAATGAAGTATGTGTTCGTTAGAAATCATTTGGCTACAGCTGACAAAATAACCAAACAAAAAGTGGCTAAGTAATAAAAGTATTTATCTCACATAACATGAAGTCTGGAGGTAGGCTGTTCTGGATTTGGTGTTTTGACTCAATCACCTCTCCCATTTCTCAGTATTTTGGCATCTTGTCCTTAGGTTTGTCACCTTTCAATAAAAAAGATGACTATCACAATTTTAAAGTGACAACATGCCCTTTCATAATCACATCCAAAGCAGGAAACCAGAGATAATACAATGAGTTTTTCCCATAAATCTGACTCATATCAAAAAATAAAACCATTCACTGGAGCTCTCCCTCCCTCCAGCAGACTTCTTTTATTTCATTGACCAGAAAAGCATTACATGGCTACCATTAGTTACAAGGTAAACTGGAAAAACAAGTACTGTATCTGGCAAATAAGAATGGGATTACCACGACTGGCTTTAGCAATCATGGGCACATTGCTGCCTAAATAAAATAAGAACTCTGTTAATAAGGACTATAGGGAGAATGTTTATTGACCAGGCAGCTAAGAATGTCTTCTTTAATAATATGGGGAAAATATCAAGACCGAAGGACACAGATCTTCAGAATGAAAGAGTATATCAAAGGCCAACTGTAGTCAAAACATCAAATGACAAACACAAAGACACATCTCCTAAACACTTCTTAAAGCCACATCCAAAAGTAGGAAATTAGAATGATACTGCACTTCTCAACAGAAACACAGAAATTAGAATACAGCAGTGCCTTCTAAATTCTGAGAGAAAAGTCATTTTTAAGCAAGAATTTTATACCCAACCAAATTATCAAAGACTCTTTTAGATATTCAAAGCCTCTTAAAATTTACCTACCATGTATCATTTCTTAGGAAGCTACTAGAGCACATGCTTCAGAGAAGCAAAAACCCAACAAGAAGCCTGAGATTATGAGGGCCATAGATGTGGTCTATACAGATGAGACTCCTAAGAGAGAGAGCAGGTGGTTGGTGGAACTGGAGGGACAAATAGGAGATACCTGGCACAGAGGTGAAGTGTAAAAGAGCTAAATCCTTATCTACCACAGTAAGTCAGTTTTTAAAACTG
This sequence comes from Phoca vitulina, assembly GCF_004348235.1. Lineage (NCBI taxonomy): Eukaryota > Metazoa > Chordata > Mammalia > Carnivora > Phocidae > Phoca > Phoca vitulina. The sequence continues at coordinate 8,235,976 of NW_022589710.1, read as the reverse complement.
ATGAATCAAAAGATTATAGTGGTGCCTGGGTGGCTCAGTCAGTTAAGCATCTGACTCTTGATTTTGGGCTCAGGTCATGATCTCAGGGTCTTGGGATTGAGGCCCACATTGGGTTCCATGCTCTCTGGGGAGTCTGCTTGAAGATTCTCTCTCTCCTTCTCCCTCTGCTCCTTCTGCTGCTCTCTCTCTCTCATAAATAAAACTTTTTTAAAAAAAGATTGTAGTATATGGATATTATTTAGCTTTACAAATGCAAATAATACAAGAAACAGCTGGTAATTAACATTCCTGAAGTAGGTAGCATGAGAAAAGTAGAGAGAGAGGGAAGTTCAAAGAGTATTCAAAGAACAGCAGCCCAGTTTCTTTGTATCATAAAGAATCTGTAAAGGAAAGTGGGAGATAAAACTGAAGCAACAGATTGGGGTCATATTGTGGCAGTTCCAAATGCCAGGCTGAGGATTCTGCATTTAAACAGTGCTGAGCCTCAAGTAAGGAAATGACATAATGAGAGCTGAACTCCAAGTAAGATTGATCTGGCAGTGATATGTAAGATTAATTAGGGTAACAAAAACCTAGAGAACATGAGACTTAGTAAATTTCTGTTTCATAGTCCCAGTCAGAGTTTCCAAGTATCTAACTTATCATGGTGGCAAGGAGAACAGAAAGTATAACATTAACCTAAAAGATATTTGGAAACAACATTGAAAGGACTTGTCTACTAAATGGATATAGGAAGGGAATAGGGAAAAGTCAAAAATGACCACAAGGATTTGAGTCTGAATAAACTAGAAAATTGTAGTGCTATGAACACTAGTAAGGGCATTAGTCCAGGAAAGGAGCAAATTTGGCATAAAGATTCATTCAACAAATATCCACTGAATATTCGCCTCATGCCTGGCACTTTTGTAGGTAGTGGGAATACAGCAGTGAACAAAACATACAAAAACCCTTGCCATTGTGGAGCTTATATTCTGATGGAGGAGGACAGTAGGTAAAACAAGTAAATGCTATGAAGGCTAGGTGTCCTATGAAGAAATCCAAAGCAGAAATGTCAGACTGGGGGGGGGCGCCTGGGTGGCTCAGTCGTTAAGCGTCTGCCTTCAGCTCAGGTCATTATCCGGGGGTCCTGGGATCGAGCCCCTCATCGAGCTCCCTGCTCGGCGGGAAGCCTGCTTCTCCCTCTCCCACTCCCCCTGCTTGTGTTCCCTCTCTCACTGTATCTCTCTGTGTCAAATAAATAAATAAAATCTTTAAAAAAAAAAAAAGAAAAGAAATGTCAGACTACGAATTTGAGATGATTAATTTGCATTTAGAAATTAGTCTGAGATGGATCTGAGATATCCAGATGGAGGTGTCCAGATGACTGGAACTTAAGAGAAGTTAGAGCTAGAGATATGAAATAGAGATTTCAGAGTTAGAGACAGGAGAGCCAGACATGTTGTTGAAGGAGTCAGCTTATTGTTCACAGTGTGATATCTCTGGTATAACCTCCAGTTTTTAAGGTCAAAGAAATTCTATTTTGTCAGTGTATCCAGAGATGACTGGGTTTGGGACAACTAACTCATGCTAAAAGTACACACTGATATAAAGCCAGAATTTTAATTTTAAAATGAAAAACATAGACTACCAACTCAACAGTAGAGCTCACATAATTTAGTTAATACCTGTAGACCAGTCTATGTAGGGTAGGTAGAATATCTGACTCCTTCTTACCACAGAATCAGAGCTAGGAGAATGAGCTGAACAATGTCAATGTACAGTTACTAGCCTCATGCATTCATTAAGCCACAGAGAGACTTTTGCCAAGAGACAGTAATGCTTCTGCCTGGTGACCTATCAACTGTCTTCCAGACAGTGTAGAAACATGATACCAAAGTTTTACCCATTGACTCTTTCTTCTAGGCTCCTTACAGACCCTTCCCTCCATTCATTTTTATTACAATAATATATATATATATATATATAGTTCTTTTGGAACTGAGCCATAGTTAGATAGTATTGTTATGATTTATGGAATTTTGAGGTTTGATGAAAATTGGAATAGCAATAGCTTCATCCCTAAAGTATCTGTAGCCATCAACGAACTTTTCCAGAATTCATGGGTGGATGCTATATGTCATAATATCCCAAGAGAGCTCAAGAAAATGCTCAGGACAAACATCTTCATCTACTGTAAGGTTCTTCCCACTCCCATACCCCACTCACTGTGGCATGAAACTTAGTATGGTATAAGAGAGGCAGAACTGAGAGGTGGCTGAAAATCTGTTGATGTTGAAGATGTGCTACTCTTTATTTATTTTTTTTAGTATGTATTATGTGCCAGGCACTTTGCTAAATGCTAGGGATACTATAGAGAGTTCCTCATGGGGTTTGCAGTTTATTGAGGTAGGAAATACAAACCATCGTCAAAGTTAATTCCTGTGAATCTGTCTTAGATATTTACATCACATCCCTGGCCCCTATAGTGCCAGGACTCATCACGATAATGATAAAAGTTTTCTGAGATTTTGCAAGCCGGGTCTATCTCTCCTGCTACCCTAATGAGTCCATGGATACTGAGGGGGAATGAGTATCTGATCCCGATAACAGCTACTAACTACAGGGAATATATGCAGAAAGAAATCAAGTGAAATCATGAGCTTGTATAGGCAAAAAAAGAGAGCCAAGAACACAATGATGAAATATGTCTACACCTAGGGGGCAAACAAGAAGAAATGGAGCCAGCAAAGGAAATGGGAATAGTTTGAGAAGTAGAAAAAGCAGTTTGATACTATGCCATAGAAGTAAGGAAGAATGGAGGAAAGGATCAGCAGTAGACACAGGTGAGTTATTGGGTTTAGAGACAAGAAGTCATTTGCCATCTCTAAGAGGGCAACTTCAGTGAGGTGATAGGGTTTGAAGCCAGAGGACAGAATGATAATGAGTGAGTATGTGGTAGAGACATAGCAACAATATCAGTGCTTTTCTAAATTTTCAAAAAGGAGAAATGAAACACTCAAATGGATACAATAATGTATGCTTCTTAAAATGAGTAAATAAATGAAAAAGTAGGGGAAAGAAATTTTAAGTATTTTTTGTTTTGAATTCCAGTGCCAAATTCAAGAACTTAGATGGATTTTTCCTTTAATTAAAATGCAGTGTAGTTATTATCTTCCTAGGAAAATCATAATGTATGTCCACAATTTGCATGAGACCCTGCTTCTGATTACACAACAGTCCTACAAAATAAGAAAGTATAATTTCTAATTTTATACAGATGAATAAATATTTCCTTTGAATGTGTAAAAGGGAACGTATCAAGATTCAAATCTTCAGTCAGGTTTCCAACAGTCTTTGCATGCTAAAATGTCATTGATTTCTGTGTGAAATGAAATTGTCTTTTCTATAAATGTATTATTCTCTGATTCCAAATCAATTAAAGATACCCTGCTATATCCACAGGAGACTCCCTAACAAGTCAATGCTAATTCCAAAAAATGTTTTAGCATTTTAAAATTTTATTCACTAATTTTATTCACTGGATTGATTCATATTGAACAGGACTGGCATCCAAAAAGAGTACATTACTTGAAATTATTATTATATATACCTACTACTGATTATGAGTGAAAAAATACCTTATATAAAAGCTATTACATGATTAGTAATAGTACAGTGACTAGAGCCAGTTTCCAATCTCAATGAGGAAGAAATATAACTTTGTTTTTCTACAACTAAACTACATTTCTATTTCAAATCCTAGTTCTATCTATATGGAGCCATAATCAGGCTTTATTCTTGGATGCCTCAAATAGTCATGAGTTTTACTCTCTCCTTAAGGTGTTGTCCAAAGGGCAGGGCACAAGACCTTCAATGTCAGACCCACCAACATCTATTTTTCCATTGCTTCCTTGCTATCCCTTCTCTTTCAAGGCACCCCTAATAAAAGGCATCCATGAAAAACCAACGACTAACATCATACTGAATAGTGAAAGACAGAATGCTTTTTCCCTAAGATCAGGAGCAAGATAAAGATGTCTCCTTTAGCCACTTCTGTTCAACATTGTCCTGGAATTTCTAGCCAGGGCAAGTAGCCAAGAAAATGAAATAAAAATCATCTAGATTGGAAAGGAAAAAGTAAACCTATCTCTATTTGCAGATGATGTGACCTCATATACAGAAAATCTTGATTAATCTATTGAAAACTATTAGAATAAAACAGCTCATAAGATTGCAGGATACAAAAATCAATTATATTTCTCTACACTAGCAATAAACAACCCAAATTGAAACTAATGATGTATTGTATGGTGACTAACAAAACATAATAAAATAAGATTAAATTTAAAAAATAAAATAAATAAATAAATTCCATTTTCAGTAGCATGAAGAAGAGTGAAATATTTAGAAATAAATGCAATTAAAGAAGATAAGATTTATACTCTGAAAACTACAAAACATTGTTCAAACAAATTAAAGATCTAAATAAATGGAAAGACATCCCATGTTCATACATCATAAGACTTATTATTAAGATGGCAATACTCCTCAAATTGATCCACAGACTCAATGCAATTCTGGCCAAAATCCTAGCTGGTCCTTTGCAGAAATTGACACACTGGTCCTAAAATTCACATGGAAATACAAGGGACTCTGAACAATTTCTATTCCACAGATGAATGAGTTATCAAATGGTTACATATCTTGCCAGAAAACACAAAGTTAAGTAAAGCATGAACCCCTATTTTACAGACAACAAAGGAAACTGAGACGGGCAATAAGCCATTTGCCTGAGAACAAGCAACAGCGGAGAGAACCTGGCAGAATGGGACTCCAACCAGGAGAGTCTAACTCCCAAATTGTTGCTAAGAAACTACTGCACTGTATGTTAAAGACTGTAACATAAAAAGTAACATGTAAAGTGAGTGTAGTTCATGCAAGGCCATTTTGCCCAGTTAGACAATGGCTTTCCAAATAAGATTTTCAAAAATTCATATTGATTTTCATAAAATGACTTCAAGAGAATGTCTTGATTTTTCTAGATACCATTTAAGACTCAAACTTCTGTCTCAGAGTTCTGCTGCAAAGCTTGCTGTTCTGAGCCATTTATTTGTAACACAGTTTACCAGATTTGTTTCTAAGAGTGGGTACACATCTGTGCACCAGTTAGGTTTATTGAATTTAAAGATGAAAACTCTGCCTGATCTGGCACCATTATAATTTTAACTCTCTCAACCAAGTGTCAAGTCAAAAGGATGGTGAAGCCTATTAAGGAAAATCTGAATCAGATGACAATTGTGTGTCAGAAAAGATGAACCAATTTAACTAAGCAGATTTCTCATCCCTCACCAAACCACTCTGGACTCCAATAATAGGAGACTGTCCTATCTAATTATCAGTGGTACTCTGACTTCCATTCCACCTGCTGATGTCCTGCCAGAGCCTCCTTCCCCCAGAGCCTTCTCATCAGAGTTGAATGGTATTAAAGCTATTTGTTTTTGTTTTCTTCCTATTGTGGACTAAATTGTGTCTCCCCGAAATTCATATGTTGAAGCCTTAAACCCTAGTACCTTAGGATGTGACTGTATCTGAAGATAGGACCTTTAAAAAGGTGATTAAGTTAAAATGAAGTCTTTAGGGTAGGCCCTAATCCAATCTGACTGGTATCCTTGTAAGAAGAAGAAATTAGGACACACAGAGAGACCAGTAATGTGTACGCACAGAAGAAAAACCATATTAAGGACAAGGGAGAAGTCTACCATCTACAAGGCAAGGAGAGAGGCCTCAGAGGAAACCAAACCCACTAAGACCTTGGTAGACTCTTAGCCTGCTGAACTGTGAGAAAAAAAATTATTTTGTTTAAGCCACCCAGTCTGTGGTATTTTGTTATGGCACCTAACACACTAATAAACTTCCCTTGTTTATATGAGCCTCTCCAAAGAAGAGTCCTTGACATATTCACCTTTGTACCTTTTATAAAGCCTTGAGCATTAAAGGCATGTTTTCAATGTTTATCTTGTTGTTATTATTGTTTCAAGACTCACTTCAAATATATTTGACCAGATGTAGGTGATAAGACCCTATAAGACCAAAAAACAACAGCAACATATTCAATTCAAAAATGTTATGTAACATCTGCCATGTGCCAGGTGCTTGACATACAAAGAGGAAGAAGACTATCCCTATCCTCAAGGTATTTATTTCCAGTCATCTATAAAGGCATGTAAACCAAAAACTGCTATATTGCTGGATTAATGCCAATGATGGGGTTGGGGAGTGGGAAAATCACACCTTAGCAGATATTTGAAGGCCACTTTGTTCATAACTGTCTTCACTCATTTGTTTCATGACAGAAGCATGTATCTTATCATCTCTAAATGTAAGATGGGTCAGGGGGAGCACACCAGCCTGTTCTGCTGTAGATCTTCCCACTCTAGGTTGACTTTACAACAAAACACCAAACAGTCCCTCTAGAACCATCTGGTAACAACTGTGTGGACCATATCTCATGAGGATAAGAATAATTCTTTTTGGCCACCACAACCATTCAAGTGGAGTCACCTACTGTCTCTACATCCACCCTTATAACATAGAGGCAAGCTCAGTTAAAAAAAGACAACCACCTTGCTGCTTCAACGTTTTGTTAGCTCAGCATGAGGGGATATTATCAATGCCAGAGAACTCTGAGCTTGCTTTTATTCTTTCCCAGTTTCAGCATGTGTGTGTTGCAGTGATTTGGTGAAAGAATAGTTAGGTCGAAGTAGTTATTGTCCCAACAGAGAACCATTATTGAAGACTTCGGTTTTGCTGCTCCCTAAATAGCACATTTTAGTCATCTATAAAATGAGAGAGTTGAACAAAATCATCTTAACGGTCCCTTTCTGTTTTCAAATTCTATGATTCTGTAATCAATAGCCTGACTTTTTAAAATGTGAACAAGCCTCAAAAAACTTTTAAGATAAGCTTCTAGCTTGTTTATGCACATTTACAATTGATTCATTCAGGATTATATTACATAACAGTAGTAGTTACACATGTTCCTAAAAATGAATTCATTCTTGAAATTCATTTTATTTCTACTGCCTTTTGAATATTTTTGATGTTGCATGTTAAAGTTCCTAATAAAATATACTACATTAGTCTCAATATCTAAATATGTCATTGAGAAAAAAATGTATTTTTATTGATTCCCAAAATTATGCTTCTATATAAAAATACTCAATTTTAAGAGGAAAATTTCCTTGGGGAAAAAAAAGAGTTTTGGCCTCTACTATAAAATAATTCATTTTGAAAACTAATAATAGAGGGGTTTTTTTAATGTTAAAGCTTCCTTTCTTTAATGAGAATTACTATGCAGTGTTCATTTCATTTATAATAAAAGATCAGCTGAATTTCTTAATGCCAAATGAATTTCTCCTAATGCTTTCAACTCTCACTAAAACTCAGGCCCTTATATCTGAGTGGAAATCTCACTAATTTCAGAAAAAAATTTATATATAATTCAGATGAACCGTATGGATTTCAAAATGGAAATCAGGGTGTATGGTTTACATTCATGGATCTCCTCTGTGCAATCAGACATTAATGTGTTCCATAATTCCTTCCTTTTTCCTTCTAACCCTCACTGTCCTCTCTTCCAGCTATCTTTTTTCTTCTCCTTCCTTTCACAGATCCTTATTAAATAAATAAAAAATTTAAAAAGCTGTGATCCATGTAGTTCTATCCTAGATGGTGTTATCAAAAGAACACAATCCAAGAACAAAAAGGACTTTTTAAAAAATTGCAAATACCAAGAAGAGAACACACAATTCACAATTCACTTCTTAAAATCCCCTGTATTCTCTCTCATTCATTGTCCTCACACAAAACAGGTAGTCCTTTGCTGTTTTTGTACATGCCCCCAGAAAACTTTTCACCCAATCCTAGTGCTCTGGTTCTTCCTTCACACCTTTTTTGGTCCCATTTCTAATTTTTAAAAATCAAAAAAACCAGGACAGAGAAAAGGCTGGTAGTTCATATATCAGTAATTTGTGTTTGATTACCCTTTCCAAGTGCTTTATAGGGTATATGAAGAAGCACAGACCCTACCTTTAAAATCCTATAATCAATGGAGGATATTCAACATTTACTGGACATCTAAATATATCAAATGCTATTTGCCAAGCACCCTGGATATAAAGATTAATAAGCAAGAGTCTCTGCCTTAAGGAAGTTGACAGCCCAATGTGCAGGTGGCCACATGGACAGACAAATAGAATGCATTGTGATAAATGCTAAAGTAAACTTTACACAGAAGGTGCTATGGAAGCGTGACAGAACTTCTTTAAAAATGACTCACTATCCAGTACTCTTGGTTAATGATATTACCTTTCTCCTTTTTACAGAAACTCCAATCTTGAATTGAAAACAATTCATCATTATTTTGTCACTCTCTCTGCCTCTCTGCCTAACTTGTCCCCAGAGTTTTGCAGCTTCATATCTATTTCTGGTAATATCCTCCCAATGCGGTAAGCTGGGGTGGTGATGGTGAGAGAGAAGGGAAAAAAACAAAACAACAACAACAAAAAAAAAACCTGGCCCCTATCTCCCAAAGGAAAGAAATTTTGAAGCTGTCAGAAATGTGATAGAGTTGTCGGAAGCACATGGATTCAGGGGCACCTGGGTGGCTCAGTTGGTTAAGCATCTGCCTTCTGCTCAGGTCTTAATCCCAGGCTCCTGGGATCGAGCCCCACGTTAGGCTCCTTGCTCAGTGGGGAGCCTGCTTCTCCCTCTCCCTCTACTGCTCCCCTTGCTTGTGTTCTGTTGCTCTCTCTGTCAAATAAATAAAATCTTTAAAAAAAAAAAAGTACATGGATTCAGCATTTTGAACTATGAAATACATAATCTAGGTTTTTGTTTTTTGGATTTTTTTCTTCAATAGCAGTATGATCATCACAAAAATTTCATGAAGATTAAAAAAAACAAAAGCCTACCACTATGTCCAAGTAATCTGTGCCTTCCCTAACATTTTTAGTCACATCCTTCCAATGCTCTTGTCATCATATTTGATTCCTGTAACGTCTTCCTAAGTGGGCTCTCCTCCAGTTTCTCCCATTTCAAATGTATCTAATCTACTTCTAGATTATCCTAAATAATGTTCATGTTACTCCCTTTTAAAAACTGCAATAGTGAACCAATGTCTATAGGATAAAGCTCAAACTCTTTAGCTTCACATAAATATTCTTGAATCTTTGCAACCTTATTTCTTTTTACCCCTAACTCAACTATATGCTCCAGTCAACTCAAATGCTCAGTCTCTTCAAGAAACACCTACTGATTTATCTGCCTAGCAACCCTTTTTCTGAGAACTGTTCCCCTTTTTTTCTAACAACATTCTAGCTGCTATACATGGCCAATATAACTCCGCAGACTCCTGGGCATTGATGGAAGCAGATAGAACCTGAGAAAGATCTCTCTACATTGTCCTTACAAAGTAACCCTGATTACCACTGGTGATTGATCCAAGGGAGACACCTGACCCAAGCTGTTCCAATGAGGAATTTTAAATGGAAACTGAGACAGTCTAGACTCAGTCTGGCTGTCATTTTCTGCCACACAGACCAGGAAGAAGAAAGAGCTGATCTGCAGTAAGAAATGATGCAGATATGTAGAGGAGAGCAAAGACAAGAGATAAAAAGGACTTTAGTTTTCATCTATTCACCTGACCCAGGTGCATTCTGCCGTTGGGGCCCAAGAGACACCGCTGCAGTCATAATAGCAAGTTACCTCCTTTGCTTAGGTTATTTTTTTTATTTTTTTAAAGATTTTATTTATTTATTTGACACAGAGAGAGAGAGAGAGCACAAGCAGGTAGAGCAGTAGGCAGAGGTTAGAAGGAGAAGCAGGCTCCCCACTGAGCAGAGAGCCAGAAATGGGGCTCGATCACAGGACCCTGGGATCATGACCTGAGACAAAGGCAGACACTTAACCAATTGAGCCATCCAGGTGTCCCTGCTTAGGTTATTTTAAATGAATTCTGTTACTTGCATCCCAAAAGAGTTGTAATTAATCTAATGATGTTTGCCTTTTAGAGAGTTCACTCTGTGCACAATGTGGAAGGAAGATGGGCTAATAAGGGAAAAGAGTCAATGAGACCAGACAGGAGGCTACTGGAAGAATCCAAGAACAGAATTTAGTGATGATTGGATGTGGGAGGTGAGCAAATGTGGTGAGAACTGTGGATGACCTAAAGATGGATGAATGGGTGGAGAGTGGGAAAATACTAAAGAATTTGTTGTGTGGTCATGAATTCTGCTATACGTGAGATAATTCTCGTGGAAGCAACTAGGACAATGCCTAGGCCATAGTAGACATTCCATACATGTAAGTGTCCTAGGTTCCACGCCCCACCCCCCACTCCATTTATTTCTGTCTCCCTTATTAGGCTGTATGTAAGCTCTTATAGGGCACAGATTATACACTACTCCATTGCCCTCACAGTAACTACTCAGGTCCTGATACACTGTAAACATTCAGTAAATATTTGTTGATTTCATTTTATTTTTATGTAAGACAGCTTTGTTTTGATTGCTTACAATATATCTTGTCAAAGTGAACACTCAGAATATATTGTATAGACTTGCTTTTTTAGACAAAGAATCAAAAGAATGCTTTCCTCCTATAATCTTGTTTGATTTTGGAGTGGTCTTGAGAAAGTCTGAATTCCAATAAAGGGTCATTTTGTTTTTGATGGGTAAGAAATAAGTAAAATCCAGACACAAAAAGAATAAATAAACAAGCTTTTCATTTATAAATATGTATAAATCTGAAGGTTCTCAGTAAACATCAATGCACAATACTTAAAAATAAATCTGAAAGCTGAATACAGAGCCTGATTCATAATATAAACACAAACTAATCAAAGCCAAGGATTTAGAATTTGAAACAGCTCCTGTTGTTGAATCTCAATCTCTATCTCACATATAACTATAAGGCTTTTTGGAAATTAATTCTTTCCTAATTCTCCATACAAAAGATTATTCTTATTATCTAATATCCATTATCTATATATAGATCTAATATAATAATTATATGGAATATATAATCATATAATAAACGTATACATAAATTCTAATGTGTATTATTATATAGAGACAAAGAGTACAAATGTGGCAAACATTTAAATTAAAGATTTAAAAACTCATCTTAACAAATTCCATTGCTGTAGATATACACAATCAATCTAAGAAAATCATGACTGGATAGCTTTTATTAACCTTAACTGAAGAGGAGAGATGAGCCCATGCATGGCTGCTATACATGGCCAATATACGTCTGCAGACTCCTGGACATTGATGGAAGCAGATACAACCTGGGAAAGAACTCTCTAATGCGGGAAATGTAGGCCAGCCAATGTAAAATGTGATCGGAGAGGCCACCTATCATAGTACCCCAAATTCCACCAGTGGGGCATTCTTTTGAGTTAAGGAGACTTCTCTGGGAGACTTCTGTTACAATGCATGTATTCAGGAAAACTGATAACACATTAACCTGCTGATACCTATAAACACATTTTCATGCTTAGTTTTTTAAGTAGCTCCCTATCACATAACAGAGAACCATGGTTTGGCCCTTTTGGCCCTACCTACCTTCCCAACCTCATTACTTGTCACTCTCCTCTTCCCAGCAGACCCCCACCCCCATGACTAGTGCCTTCTCAGTGCTTCAGGTTTCAAATTAAATGAGATCTCTCATAAAAGCCTTCCCTCACCACTCCCAACCTAAGTAGAGTCCTACTCTATCAGAGCTTCCTTCAGAGCACTACTAACAATATGTTATTCTTTTATCTTTTTTCATTTACTTGTTTATCTGTCCCTCCCTAGGGGCTTATGGTCAAGGATGAGGATTATCCTTTCATCCTTGAATATATTATCCTCCATTATAATCCTAGCCCTTACACAGTATCAAGCACATAGTAAAATCTTGCTAGATATGTAAGAGAGTGAATAAATGATAAAATAATGTAACATTTCTAGAAGTTGATTTGTCTATAAATATCAAGACCTTAAAATGTTGACACAGATTGATCAAATAATTCTTTTTTTAGAGGGGGAAGGGGCAAAGGGAGTGGGAGATGGAAGAAAGAGAGGGAGAATCTTAAGCAGGCTTCACACCCAGTGCTCACCTCAGAGCCCAAACCTGAAATCATGACCTGAAATCAAGAGTGAGAAACTTAACCAACTGAGCCACCCAGGTGCCCCAATCAAATAATTCTTCTTCTAATTTACCTTAAGGAAATAATTGGAAATGTTCAGATTTATGACAGAATTTTCATCACAGACTTGTCTATAAAAGGAAAAAACTGGATCTGAATGCCTCGAAATTAGAAAAAGATTAAATCAGTGACATTTTAGAAGAATACTTAATACCATGATAAAATGCTCATGATAGAATGTTAAATGAAAAAGTAGGATAAAAGAGTTTATAAAGTATGATCACAATTTTGCAAAAAGGAAAAGAGTATATATGTATAGAAAAAAATTGTTATATGTGTCAATGTACCAAAATGTTGATGGTGCTTATCTATAGGTGACAGATATGTGATTTTTATTATTAATGATATTCCTTATTTTTAAAAATTCTCCACATGACTATGTATAACTTTTATGAATGGATAAGAGGAATACATTTCAAATCTAAATAAACACCTAATGTGAGAAAAGCATTCTGCTAATTACTGAAGGATTCAACACTTTCGAATGGATGATCAACACTTCCCCATTTTCCAGCAGTTTGTAATTTCTGACATAAGTAAACTTTTCTCCTAACCCAGATGGGAGCTGGAAATAGGAGCCATTAGCAAGTCGGGAAGAGAATGAATGAAGACGTAAGAATGATAAGATGGAGTGAGGGAACTGGGGCACTACAAAGGAAGAGAAGGGAAACAAGTAGGGAGATGAGAGTATTCCAAAGATAAACTTCAACTGCTTTCATCCTTTCAACAAATACTTTCTGAGTGTCTATTGAGCCAGGTATTTTGCTGGGCCACAGATTAATAAAACACAGTTGCAGCCTGCCCTGAAATTGCAGTGGGGCAGGCAGGTAAGAAAATCAATTACATTAGAGCTCAATTACATGATTATGAACAAGATGTTCTGGGGTATAGACAAGGGGCAACTAACTCATGCTGGAATGGGAGTGGTCAGGCAGCACTTAGAACATACTCATGCTAACTTCCAAAGGACAAAATACAGAATTCCAGGCAAGTGAGACAAAACATAAAAAGGTATAAAAGCATGAAATCAGGGGCACCTGGGTGGCTCAGTCGTTAAGCGTCTGCCTTCAGCTCAGGTCATGATCCCAGAGTCCTGGGATCGAGCCCCACATCGGGCTCCCTGCTCCACAGGAAGCCTGCTTCTCCCTCTCCCACTCCCCCTGCTTGTATTCCCTCTCTCGCTGTCTCTCTCTGTCAAATAAATAAATAAAAATCTTAAAAAAAAAAAAAAAAGCATGAAATCACATGGCTATCAGGACGCTTTAAGCCGCATGCAGCCCTAACCAGGACCCTGGGTATGTGCTGGAAGTTAAATGTCATTGCTATGGGCTCTGTATAAAATACAGTGGCCGAAATGGCAAGTTTGCAAACATCCCTGAACAAGTCTTTCCTAAGCAAGTCCTGATAGAATTAATATTTATGAACAGACCAGTATGTCTCAGATATTTTTACCTGTTATTTTTTTAATACTCTAAAAAGCTCCTTCTCAGCGCAAATAGCATACTAGAATACACAACTGCAGGTGGCGGGTCGTCTGGAGCCACCAGACACAGCAGCAGATCTGAAGGGCACAGAAAAGACTCCTTCATCTGTATCGCCAGCCCTTTCTCTGGGAGGCAGAGGGGAATCAAGCTGACTTAATATACTGGGTACATGGTACCATCAATATATCACGTATTTTTATGTCTCAATTGTCCCTCTTCTGCAGGCTGTTTAAATTCAGTTGGGTGGGGTAGGGAAGGATGGGTGTATGATATAGGTGAAGGGGATGAAGGGTACCCTTGTGATGAGCACAGAGAAATGTATAGAATTGCTGAACCATTATATTGTACACCTAAAACTCATATAACACTGTATGTTAATTATACTTGAATAAATAAATAATAAATTCAGTTTGGTGGGGTTATGTGAGCAAAGCTATACACAGTGATGACCTATTTTCTCACCCCTCTGCCTCATGCAATATCCCAGAGCTACCCTTACATCAAAGCCTGGGAGTAAAGAATTAGAGAATCTGCAGCCACTGCCTCTGCTGTCCAAAATCATCAGATCCCATGTGGACCATAACAATATGTGACATGACTGCCATAGACACCAACTGAATGAATATTTAGTAAATTTAAAAAGGAATAAAATATTTATAGTTTACCAAAAGATCCTCCAGGCTACTTGAAAGAAAAAAAAAAATTTGCTTTCCTTTTATGCCTTAATCTAAAGCTTAAATCATGAGTGCACTTTTAAGTCTCATTTTCAATAATTCAGAGTTTGGGGGAACAACCCATAATGCCAGGATGCCAGTGTAATAGCTAAAGAAGCATTCTTACAAAGTAACAAAATAAATTCGGTTAGCTTCCAAAAGGGAAATCTGCTATATTTTTTAACTATTCATACTTAATATTACATGACTGGGGGCGCCTGGGTGGCTTAGTTGGTTAAGCATTTGCGTCCGGCTCAGGTCATGACCCCAGGGTCCTGGGATTGAGCCCTGAGTCAGGCTCTCTGCTTGGCGGGAAGTCTGCTTCTCTCCCTCCCTCTGCCTGCCACTCCCCCTGCTTGTGCTCTCTCTCTCTCTTTCTGCCAAATAAACAAATAAAATCTTAAAAAGAAAAAAGAAAGGGAAAGAGATTTATTATAAGGAATTGGCGGGGTGTGCGAGTGGCTCAGTTGGTTAAGTGTCTGCCTTTGACTTAGGTCATGATCTCAGGATCCTGAGATCAAACCCCAATTCCGGCTCCCTGCTAAGTGGGGAATCTGCTTCTCCCTCTCCTTCTGCCCCTCCTCTCTGCTTGTGTGCATTCTCTCCCTCTTTCTCTCTCTCAAATAAATAAAACCTAAAAAAAAAAATAATAAAGAATTGGCTTTTGATGTAAGAGGCTGTCAAATCCAAAATCTGCAGGGCTGATGTCCCAGTTCAAATCCAAAAGCCATCAGTCAGAACTCTCACTTACTTGAGGTAGGGTCAGCCTTTTGTTCTAGTCATGTCTTCAACTGACTGGATGAGACCCACCCACATTATGGAGAGCAATCTGCTTTACTCAGTCTACTGATTTAACTGTTAAATCAGTTAAATCTCCTCCAAAAACACCTCACAGAAACACCCAGAATTCTTGACCAAATATCTGGGCACCCCATGGCCTAATCAAGTTGACACATAAAATTAATTACCACATTTATAGTCTAAACCAAGAATATTTCACATGTTGGACTAGATTTATGTCTTTTTAGATTATCTGTCCTTTTCTCTGTTTTGTTTGTATGCTTATAAATTTTGCATTTGCTCAGCAGGACTTTACCTCCATGCCTTTGTTCATGCTGCTCCATGCACATAGAATGTTTTTCCTGTAATTGCCACATTTCTAAATCCTAAATATTTTCAGGCCCTGCTCAAATACCCCATCTTTCAGAAAGCCTTCTCTGATTCCTCCTGTCTGACAGACACGTCAAACTAGGAGTAACTCTTCCTTCCCAATACCCATAGTGCCTGACTCTCCTTCTCTAATGGCATGTCCCACATCTACCTTGTTTTACAGATTTTTATGAATAGGTTTTTTAACTATAGATTTCTTGAGAAAAGAATTCATGTCCAAGTCAGTCTTGAATCTCCTGAGTATCTTACATTGAGTAGATATTCAACATATATTTGTTAAATTAATAGATTTTATATCTTTTCCATATAACTAAGGAGTCAGTAATTTCTTGGATAACAAATAATTCAAGATATTTTTATTTTTAAGATTTTATTTATTTATTCATCAGAGACAGACAGAGAGAGAGAGGCAGAGGGAGAAGCAGGTCCCCCACTGAGCAGGGAGCCCAATACGGGACTCAATCCCAGGACCCTGGGATCATGACCTGAGCCAAAGGCAGACGCTTAACCGACTAAGCCACCCAGGCGTCCTCAAAGATATTTTCTAATGAAGAGTTTAAGAAATTGTCTCTTGATAAATCCATGTATTGAATAGTTTGAGATAACCACACCTTTAGCTGATTAGATTTTCAGCACTTTATAACAACTATGTTCTACATATTTAATATAATTTTAAGTATTAATTGTCAAATTCACTTAATGTAAAGTACAGGGAAATTGTTTTGGTTATAATAGTATTTTTCCTTTACTGCCACTTTTCCCACCAGTGAAGCCTGAAGCAACTAATCCTCTTATCATTCATCCTTAGATATGTTTATTTATTGCACTTACTCTTGGGTTAAGGTACGCACTGAACAAAACTATAATTTAGCTATCAACCACAGAATATGTTGTTCCTCATGCTTTAAAGAAGCCACATCATCTTTCTGTTACATTATTTCTATAGGATCCCATAGAATTGACAGATCTCCAACAGCCAACAGTATCTGTTAATGCCTTCCTTGAATCCTTATTCACTACAATTAATACATTTTGCCACTGGCATGTAACTAATCTCTCAGATTTGTCAAAATTTTCAAAGCTTTTCTTGTTTCTCCCTCTAGTGGTCAATAACATTCATTGACATGGAAACCCAGATAAGGGTGATCTTAGATGTGGGTGAAAGATGGAAATGAACGCTCAATTTTGTTGTAAACAAACGTGAAATGTATTCAAATCTATGTCTCATAATCTGAAAAGAGGTGTATTTGAGATATAATTTCTTTAGATCCACAGATACTGTCTATATTCTTTGAATAATATATATTTCTATTTCATAGTAATCATTTTTTAGACATTCTGTATAATTAATTTCCTATTCATAAAAATGTGATTTTCAACCAAATTATCTAATATATTTGAGTAATAAGCACATCACTAGATAATTTTAATTTTTTTTCCTTAATAGGATAATCCTTCTCCCTCTTCCCTTCCTTAACTTGCACTAGTATCTTCCCCATTTCAAATTCTAATTTCTTGTTTATAAAATGTTATGAAAATTTTGTTTAGTTAGAAGTAAATTTTAAAATTCATGATACTTTTGTGAAATAATGAGATGGTAGAATGTGAGTGAGATGAAGAGAGAATATATGTGTGTATAATAAATTCTGATTTCGGAGGTAGAATTATGGTCAAGTACTTCTGAAGAGAAAAACTTAATTTTTAAAATTTAATTTATTAGGAGTAATAAATAGTGAATCATCTTAAAAGGAACACTGTCAAACATAATGATATAAAAATTGGTCTGCTTTGCCAAGATTCACAAAACAGTACTCTTAAGAATTAGAAAGGCCATTTTATTAAAGATAGAGTGACTATACAATTTGTCATTCAAATCAGGACACTTTTGAGACCGAAAAGGACACTATTAATAACATGAGACAACAGGCATAAACTGGAATCATCCCAGGCAAACTAGAATTAGGTCACTCTAATGATCTCCAATTTATTAAAAATATAAATTATTTGATTTATTAAAAACATAAGGCAAATTGTAGTAGTCCTTTTACTAAGAAGGTTATGATGAGTGAGTCGTGCAGCTTTATGTGCTGTACACTGAAGTTTTTTCTTCTAAGACCACTTAAGGACCAAGGATCCTAGGTCTATTCCAATCTTTTCATTGGGTAGCCAACTCCTAGAAGTTTTCCCAGGACATTTGTAGTTTTAAAACTGAAAGTCCCTCGCCTCAGAAACCCCTCCAGCCTGGACAAACCAGGCAGGGTGGTCACCCTAATTCCTTACAGCTGCCTTTTAGCAAGGTGGTGTCTCCTCCTTGGCCCTTGAAGTCGTGTGAGGAAGGGCACTCAACAAAATCCTATCTTTTACCAGGACTGACCCCGCTCTTCCCCAACCTCTGATTTAGCTCCAGCCTGCCTCCAGCTGCCCCAAAGTTCAGCCTTCATTTCAAGGACTCCACTAACGGTGGCCCTGGTGCCAAAGCCCATGCTGCCTCTTGCCACTGCCCTTCTGCTCCCCATCTACCACTAACACCCTTGCTTCCACTGAGGGGCCTCCAAGTCCCCACAGAGCTGTACTGCCTGGGACTTCATGCTGCCACAAAAAGGCTCTCTGTTCTACCATCTACATCAGAGTTTGACGGACTTCAGACTTCAGGGGCGCCTGGGTGGCTCAGTCGGTTCAGCGTCTGCCTTAGGCTCAAGTCATGATCCTGGGGTCCTGGGACTGAGTCCTGCATTGGGCTCCCTGCTCAGTGGGGAGCCTGCTTCTCCCTCTCCTTTTGCCACTCTCTCTTGTTCTCTCTCTCATGCTCTCTCTCAAATGAATAAATAAAATCTTTTTAAAAAGAGTTCCACGGATTTCATTTTTAGTGTAAGACTTCATCCTTTACTAAGCTCTGGCATGCAGGAAGGAAATGAAAAAAAGATTTGTTTTATCCTCAGGAAAAGGGTATAAACACTAGGCAATTTCTTTAAGTACGTTAAGTCACAAGTCAAGCTAAAAAAAATTGTTAAAGAAATATTCCACAATATTGACTCTAAGAAGCTACTGAACCCTAGTCTAGCAAGCTTTGAGAACAAATTTCTAAGGATGTCGAGCACATTTTTGAAAAAGGCTACAGTGTTTTCCACAGAAAGTAAAATAAGGGCCAGGTAAGAGCAATTTTGTCCGTTATAGATGTTGGTGTATGTAATACTCAGCTCTGTCTGTTACAAAGGTTCATTTCTTCTCCAGTAAACAAACTACTCATCATCTCCACTTGATGAATGACAGGCACCTCAAATTCAACATGAGCAGAACCAAACACATCATCTTCCCCACAAACCACTCTTCTATTTCCCTGCTGTTCTTTATCTAAATAAAGTGCATCACCATCTCACCAGATGCAAAAGGCAGGATGTAGGAGTCATCTTTGACTCCTCCCTCCATCTGACCCTCAGATCCCATCAATATCCCATCAAAATGCTTCTCAGACCTGTTGTCCTGGCTCTGTCTTCACAGAACACACCCTCGTCAGGCCACTGTCATTCTTCTCAATAGTCTCCTAGGGGTCTCCGCTACTGCCCCTCTCCAATCTATTTTCCACACTACAGGCACATTAATAATATATTTTTTAAAGATTTTATTTATTTATTTGACAGAGAGATAGAGAGAGAGAGCACAAGTAGGCAGAGAGGCAGGCAGAGGGAGGGGGAGAAGCAGGCTCTCTGCTGAGCAGGGAGCCCGATGCAGGGCTTGATCCCAGGACCCCGGGATGATGACCTGAGCCGAAGGCAGCCACTTAACCAACTGAGCCACCCAGGCGCCCCACATTAATAATATTATAGGCTGAATTGTGTCCCCCTAAATTCACATGTTGAAGCCCAAATCCCCAATACCTCAGAATGTAAGTGCTTTTGGGGATAAGGCCTTTAAAGAGGCAATTCAGTTAAAATGCAGCTGTATGGTGAACCCTAATCCAGTCTGAATGGTATTCTTATAAGAAGAGGAAATTTCTACACACAAAGAGACCTATGGGGCATATACACACCAAGAAATACCATACGAAGAGGCAGCAAAAGGGCCGCCATCTGCAAACTAAAGAGAGAGACCTCAGAGAAACTGATTCTGCCAACACCTTGATCTTGGACTTTCAGCCTCCAGGACTGTGAAAAAATAAATTTCTATTGTTCAAGCCACCCAGTCTGTAGTATTTTGCTATGGTAGCCCTAGCAAACTAACACATATGGTATCTTCCCTCTTCCTATCACCCCTAAAATAAAATGCAGTGTAATACGCATGGCCGATAAAGCCCTATATGATTTGGTCCTGTGCACATCTCCTGCCTCATCCCTCTCCCTAGCTCTCTGCCCTCTAGCCTTACTGAACTTTTCTCAGTTCTCATACACACCTGGGACTTCTCACAGGTGTTTCATTTGCTGGAAGTGCCAGTCTCCCACTCCCATTACCCACCCAAATCCAAGTCTCAGTTCCAATGTCACTTCCTCAGGGAAATCTTGAATCTGGTCTAGGGAAATTTCCCCTAAACATAGTTGTCATTATTTGCCTCATATCTCCTGTTTCTTCCTCTAATTCAGGAGGTCCACAAGAACTGAACTACTCTTATCTTGTTTACTTCTCTATCTACAGCATCAGCACAGTCCTTGACAAATAGGGGGGCTTCCATAAATATTAGTTGACCATATGACAGGTTCTCTCTTTCAATATTTACAACTACCTCTGTTGAGGAATTGAGACATCAATTGGCTTAGTTGGAGGAGTAGTTGACTTAGTTGACCATCAGATGCCAAATATGCAGCCCTTGTTCCCAACAAGCTCTACTTTCACCAGCACTCATAGCTCAGAGTATCCTTCTCAAGAGACATAGCACAAAGAGGGAAGAGCTAACAATATACCTCAAATTTTCTCTTAGACCCAGTCCCATACAACCTAGGAAACATCATGGAGCGCAGGCCCCAGGATCTGTCTCTATCCCAGACCATCTGAGAGTGCTTCTGTAAAATGGTACTCAGAGGAGGACTAGGAACTAGGCTAGCAAATGCTACATACAGTGTTTTGAATTGCAGCCAAGATCATTTACAAAAATAATTCTTGGAATGTTAAAGAGGGTATTTTAAAACTAGAAATGTAGTAGGAGGAACACATATTTTCAAATAGAAATCTGGAGTGTTCTTCATGTTCTGATAATCTTACTGAAGTGGGAAGGTCATTAACTGATCTTCATTCCACAAGGAAACAAACATGTCCAGGGTTCTGGAAATAAGGGACTTCACAGAAATGAAAATTAATTTTCTGCTCTGAAGAACAATGTCTGAGAAAACCTCTGGGGGTCTGCTGGCCTTCTAAGTTTTGAACTAGTTATAGTACATATTTTCTTTCTCTAAAGAGCCTCAATATTATTCTATTATTTACCATCAGACATACAAACATCTTCTATGCAGGTCCCTAAGTGACCTTCGTTCTGGTGCCTACGTGATGTCTGAGACACATGAATCCTGGTTCTGACGTAGGAAGCAACTCTGTGCGGAGGTCTTGCTTTAAGGTGGCTGGAGATCACCTGCACGATGGTGGCTGGCTAGCAAAGGTCAACCATCAGGCTGATTGGATGAAATCTGAATTTTAATAACATTTATATTCTGTAGTTGTTTTTAAATTATTATATAACAGTTATATTCACATATTTTATCACATTTAATCCTCAAAGTAATTTGAAATGGACTATTACATGATGATATAGATGTATATTTATTAGCATACTAGTTTATTGGTATGGCAAACATTTATAACATATTATTAAATGGGAAAAATTACCAGACAGGATGTATAATGTGGTCCCATTTTTATAGAAATATACATACATACTTAGGCGTATACATCACAGCAACAAATCTAGTGAGTTAAACACTTTTTTAAAAGCTCTTTAAGATAAATAGGGGACATCTGAAACTTAGAGAATCTAAGTAACAGAACTGAGGCCATATCTTATAAAAAGTAAAGCCAGGATTTGATCCAGATGTACCTGAAGCCAAAGATCCAAAGCTTTTTTTATACTTTGTTAGCTTACTTCCTTGGCCACCCTTTGTGTGGTGGCCCAGGCTTCTCAGGGGAATCCTTTATTTATAAAATAAGGAAATCTACTCCACACTTCCTAAAGAGCTCATAAAAATGAGATTTTGATAACTAGTAAATTTATCATCTCCAAATTAGGTATAGCCATAATGACTCCTTACATTGATTAAGCCACTCTAGGCTTGAGTTGCCTTTGTTTTTATACTGTCTTTAAGAACAAATTGGGAGAAAAACATAAATGAACCACATTTGCCCATGGCTGTCATAAAAGTATCTTAAAGGATGCAATTGTATACGTGTAAATATATTAAAATATTTCATCCTATTCATCTCAGTATCTCTGGCCCTCTGATAATTAGGTCATAATCTCAGTCAAGGACCATTTTATATTGTTCTAAGTTATTTCACTGACCCGGCAATAGCAATTTCTCATTCCGGTCATTAAGATGGAGAAAGAGAAGGAGCATGATTCATAAGACAATGAGCTCTGAATTCCAGCCTTATATTACCTGCTGATAATTGTGGTTTTGAAATAAGGAAAGGAAGAGAGGGCCTAAGAGACATGAAAGGACAGTGAACTGTAAAAAGGCTGATTCTGATGTCAAAAACTTAAAGAGGACTTCCTGTCCAACTGGCAAACTATAAGAAATATTTATCTAGGGAGGGGGGAAAGATGGCGGAGGAGTAGGGGACCCTATTTCAACTGGTCCCCGGAATTGAGCTGGATATCTACCAGACCACTCTGAGTACCCACGAAACCAGCCTGAGATGTAAGATCTGGATCTCTACAAACAGAATATCGCAGGCAGTTGGTTTTGAGGTACAAAGCGGGGAGCCGTGATTCTGCGGGCAGATATCGGAGGATAAACGGCAGTGGGAGGGTGCCTGGCCGTGGGGATCCTACACCGCCGGTGAGTGACAGCCTCGCGCGCTGCGGACGGGGCACAGACTCGCAGACCGGTAGTGGCGGGAAAGGACTTTAGGGCAGCCCCCGGGGTGGAAAACCAGAGCTGCGGGGTCGCGCGCACGCGAACTGCAGCCACCCGGACAGAAACCTGGAGCAACGGTCGCGCGCACGCAAACTGCAGCCTCCGAGAGGGAAACCGGGTGCGCCGGGGTCGCGCCGGTGAACTGCAACCCCCGGGGGTGGAAACCCCAAGCGGTGGAGTCGCGCGCGCGCGAACTGGGAGCAGTTGGCGGTTTTAGAAGCACAAAGGGCAGAGATGTGTCCCGACCTGGAGGCAGGACTGGGAGCGCTGCGGAGGGACACACAACCCAGGACGCCGCAGTTTATAGCAGCACGGACAGAAACGGAGACGGTGTGGCCTGGAGAGTGCACTGAAGAACAGACTGCGGTCTCTCTGCTCTGAGGCAGAGGGTTGGAAACGGTCTCTTCTGCTCTGACTCGCGGAAGATACGCGGAAAGCCGCCAGGGAAAGGCGCCAGAGAACAAAAGCCCCAAAGACTGATTCTCACTGAGCCCATCCCCCGCCACAGGGGGCAGGGCAACTCCGCCCAAACAGGGTTGCCTGAGTAACAGCGAGGCAGGCCCCTCCCACAGAAGACAGGCTGGGAAAACAAGAGGCCAGCAACCCTAAGGTCCCAAGAAAACAGTGCATCTTGCTTGGGTTCTGGTCAATAATTTGGACTCTATACATTCCCTCAAACACCCATCAACAGAATGACTAGGAGGAGGAGCCCCCAAAACAGAAAAGACTCAGAGATTATGACTTATGCTGCAGATTTACAAATGGATGCAGATATAACCAAGATGTCGGAGATGGAATTCAGGCTAGCAATTGTGAAGACAATGGCTAGAATGGAGAAATCAATTAATGGCAACATCGAGTCTCTAAGGGCAGAAATAAAAGGTGAATTGGCAGAACTTAAAAATCCTATCAATGAGATCCAATCCAATCTAGATAATCTAACAGCTAGGGTAACTGAGACAGAAGAGAGAATAAGCGACCTGGAAGACAGTATAATAGATAAAAAGGGAAAAGAGGAGGCCAGGGAAAAACAACTCAGAATCCATGAAAATAGAATCAGAGAAATAAGTGACACCATGAGGCGTTCCAACGTCAGAATAATTGGAATCCCGGAGGGAGTGGAGAGAGAGAGAGGGCTAGAAGATGTATTTGAGCAAATCGTAGCTGAGAACTCCCCTAATCTGGGGAATGAAACAAACATTCGAGTCCTAGAGGCAGAGAGGACCCCTCCTAAGATCAAGGAAAACAGGCCAACACCCCGGCATGTAATAGTAAAACTTGCAAATCTTAGAACCAAGGAAACCATCTTAAGGGCGGTTAGGGGGAAGAGAGTCCTTACGTACAGAGGGAGGAACATCAGAATAACGTCACACCTATCTACAGAGACCTGGCAAGCCAGAAAGGCCTGGCAAGACATATTCAGGGTACTAAATGAGAAGAACATGCAGCCAAGAATACTTTATCCGGCAAGGCTTTCATTTAGAATGGATGGAGAGATGCAGAGCTTCCACGACCGGCAGAAGTTGAAAGAATATGTGACCACTAAGCCGGCCCTGCAAGAAATATTAAGGGGGGTTCTATAAAAGGAGAAAGACCCCAAGAGTGATATACAACAGAAATTTATAGGGACAATCTATAAAAACAACGTCTTCACAGGCAACATGATGACAATTAATTCATATCTTTCAATAATCACTCTCAACGTGAATGGCCTAAACGCTCCCATAAAACGGCACAGGGTTGCAGATTGGATAAAAAGACAGGATCCATCCATATGCTGTGTACAAGAGACTCATTTTGAACCTAAAGATACATCCAGACTGAAAGTGAAGGGATGGAGATCCATCTTCCATGCCAGCGGACCTCAAAAGAAAGCTGGGGTAGCAATTCTTATATCAGACAAATTAGATTTTAAACTAAAGTCTGTAATAAGAGACATAGAAGGACACTATATCATTCTTAAAGGGTCTATCCAACAAGAAGATCTAACAATTGTAAATATCTATGCCCCCAACATGGGAGCAGCCATCTACATAAGCCAACTGTTAACCAAAATAAAGAGTCATATTGATAACAATACGTTAATTGTAGGAGACCTCAATACTCCACTCTCAGTAATGGACAGATCATCTAAGCAGAAAATCAACAAGGAAACAAGAGCTTTGAATGATACATTGGACCAGATGGACCTCATAGATATTTACAGAACATTCCACCCTAAAACAACAGAATACTCATTCTTCTCAAGCGCACATGGAACTTTCTCCAGAATAGACCACATACTGGGTCACAAATCAGGTCTCAACCGATACCAAAAGATTGAGATTATTCCCTGCATATTCTCAGACCACAATGCTCTAAAACTGGAACTCAATCACAAGAAAAAATTTGGCAGAAATTCAAACACTTGGAAGCTAAAGACCACTCTGCTCAAGAATGTTTGGGTCTACCAAGAAATCAAAGAAGAACTTAAACAATTCAGGGAAATCAATGAGAACGAAAACACATCGGTCCAAAACCTATGGGATACTGCAAAGGCAGTCCTAAGGGGGAAATACATAGCCATCCAAGCCTCACTCAAAAAAATAGAAAAATCCCAAATTCACCAACTAACTATACACCTTAAAGAACTAGAGAAAAAGCAACAAACGACGCCTAAGCCACGCATTAGAAGAGAAATAATTAAAATTAGAGCAGAAATCAATGAATTAGAAACCAGAAACATAGTAGATCAGATCAACAAAACTAAAAGTTGGTTCTTTGAAAGAATTAATAAGATTGATAAACCACTGGCCAGACTTATCCAAAAGAAGAGAGAAAGGACCCAAATTAATAAAATTATGAATGAAAGGGGAGAGATCATGACTAACACCAAGGAAATAGAAACAATTATTAGAAATTATTATCAACAACTATATGCCAATAAACTGAGCAATCTGGATGAAATGGAGGCCTTCCTGGAAACCGATAAGCTGCCAAGACTGAAACAGGAAGAAATTGACAACCTGAATAGGCCAATAACCAGTAACGAGATTGAAGCAGTGATCAAAAGCCTCCCAAAAAACAAGAGTCCAGGGCCTGATGGATTCCCTGGGGAATTCTACCAAACATTCAAAGAAGAAATAATACCTATTCTACTGAAGCTGTTTCAAAAAATAGAAACAGAAGGAAAACTTCCAAACTCATTCTATGAGGCCAGCATTACCTTAATCCCCAAACCAGGCAAAGACCCCATCAAAAAGGAGAATTTCAGACCGATATCCCTGATGAATATGGATTCCAAAATCCTCAACAAAATCCTAGCTAATAGGATCCAACAATACATTAAAAGGATCATCCACCACGACCAAGTGGGATTTATCCCTGGGATGCAAGGGTGGTTCAACATTCGCAAATCAATCAGTGTGATAGAACACATTAATAAGAGGAGGGAGAAGAACCATATGGTCCTCTCAATTGATGCAGAAAAAGCATTTGACAAAATACAACATCCTTTCCTGATTAAAACTCTCCAGAGTATAGGGATAGAGGGAATATTCCTCAAGCTCATAAAATCCATCTATGAAAAACCCACAGCAAATATCATCCTCAATGGGGAAAAGCTGAGAGCCTTTCCCTTAAGATCAGGAATACGTCAAGGGTGCCCACTCTCACCACTATTGTTCAACATAGTACTAGAAGTTCTAGCAACAGCAATCAGACAACAAAAAGAAATAAAAGGTATTCAAATTGGCAAAGAAGAAGTCAAACTCTCTCTTTTCGCAGACGACAGGATACTTTATGTGGAAAACCCAAAAGATTCCACCCCCAAATTACTAGAACTCATCCAGCAATTCAGTAATGTGGCAGGATACAAAATCAATGCACAGAAATCAGTTGCTTTCTTATACACTAACAACGCAACTGTAGAAAGAGAAATTAAAGAAACGATTCCATTTACAATAGCACCAAAAACCATAAGATACCTCGGAATAAACCTAACCAAAGAGGTAAAGGATCTATACTCTAGGAACTACAAAACACTCATGAAAGAAATTGAAGAAGACACAAAAAGATGGAAAAATATTCCATGCTCATGGATCGGAAGAATAAACATTGTTAAAATGTCTATGCTACCCAGAGCAATCTATACCTTCAATGCCATCCCGATCAAAATTCCAATGACATTTTTCAAAGTGCTGGAACAAACAATCCTAAAATTTGTATGGAATCAGAAAAGACCCCGAATCGCCAAGGACATGTTGAAAAAGAAAAACAAAGCTGGGGGCATCACGTTGCCCGATTTCAAGCTATATTACAAAGCAGTAATCACCAAGACAGCATGGTACTGGCACAAAAACAGACATACAGACCAATGGAACAGAATAGAGAACCCAGATATGGACCCTCAACTCTATGGTCAAATAATCTTTGACAAAGCAGGAAAAAACATGCAATGGAAAAAAGACAGTCTCTTCAATAAATGGTGCTGGGAAAATTGGACAGCCACATGCAGAAGAATGAAACTCGACCATTCTCTAACACCATTCACAAAGATAAACTCAAAGTGGATGAAAGACCTCAATGTGAGACAGGAATCCATCAAAATCCTAGAGGAGAACATAGGCAGTAACCTCTTTGACATCGGCCACAGCAACTTCTTTCAAGATACATCTCCAAAAGCTAGTGAAACAAAAGCAAAAATGAACTTTTGGGACTTCATCAAGATAAAAAGCTTCTGCACAGCAAAGGAAACAGTCAACAAAACAAAGAGGCAACCCACAGAATGATATTTGCAAATGACACTACAGATAAAGGGCTGGTATCCAAGATCTGTAAAGAACTTCTCAAACTCAACACCCAAAAAAGAAATAATCAAGTCAAAAAGTGGGCAGAAGAGATGAACAGACACTTCTCTGAAGAAGACATACAAATGGCTAACAGACACATGAAAAAATGTTCATCATCATTAGCCATTAGGGAAATCCAAATCAAAACCACCCTGAGATACCACCTTACACCAGTTAGAATGGCAAAAATGGACAGGGAAAGAAACAACAAATGTTGGAGAGGTTGTGGGGAAAGGGGAACCCTCTTACACTGTTGGTGGGAATGCAAGTTGGTACAGCCACTTTGGAAAACAGTGTGGAGGTTCCTCAAAAATTTAAAAATAGAGCTACCCTATGACCCAGCAATTGCACTCCTGGGTATTTACCCCAAAGACACAGATGTAGTGAAAAGAAGGGCCATATGCACCCCAATGTTCATAGCAGCAATGTCCGCAATAGCCAAACTGTGGAAAGAGCCGAGATGCCCTTCAACAGATGAATGGATAAAGAAGATGTGGTCCATATATACAATGGAATATTACTCAGCCATCAGAAAGGATGAATACCCAACTTTTACCTCAACATGGATGGGACTGGAGGAGATTATGCTAAGTGAAATAAGTCAAGCAGAGAAAGTCAATTATCATATGGTTTCACTTATTTGTGGAACATAAGGAATAACATGGAGGACATTAGGAGAAGGAAGGGAAAAATGGGCGGGGGGAATTGGAGGGAGAGATGAACCATGAGAGACTATGGACCTGAGAAACAAACAGGGTTTTAGAGGGGAGGGGGGAGGGGGGATTGATTAGCCCGGTGATGGGTATTAAGGAGGGCACGTACTACATGGAGCACTGGGTGTTATACGAAAACAATGGATCGTGGATCACTACATCAAAAACTAATGATGTATTGTATGGTGACTAACATAACATAATAAAATTAAAAACTACAAAAAAAAAAAAAAAAGAAAAAGAAATATTTATCTAGGGATGCCTGGCTGGCTCAGTCAGTTAAGTGTCTGCCGTCAGCTCAGGTCATGATCCCAGGGTCCTGGAATCGAGCTCCCTGCTCAGCTTGGGAGTCTCCCTCTCCTTCTCCTTCTCCTTCTGCCTCTGCTTCTCCCTCTCCTCCTGCCCCTCCCCCTGCTCATTCTCTCTCTCTCTGACAAATAAATAAAATCTTTAAAAAAAAAAAGAAAGAAAGAAATATTTATCTTCAGGAAGCCACCCTTACTAGTTATTTTAAAGTCAAAAAGGTTTGTTAAGAAAGTCATCACTCTAGTTGTCTAGTTCTCATTTGTAGAAACCTAAACTAAGTTTAGAAATTATATCTTCTACTTGGAGTGGAGGAGGGTGGGAGGGATGGGGTGGCTGGCTGATGGACATTGGGAGGGTAAATACTATGGTGAGCGCTATGAATTGTGTAAGACTGATGAATCACAGACCTGTACCCCTGAAACAAATAATACATTATATGTTAATAAAAAAATTTTTTTTTAATTATATCTTCTACTTGATTTGGAAGTATCAAAATAATATATGTGGAGAAAAGTCAGAAACCTTATTAATATTGCCTCTTTTATTTTAGTTATAACATTCAATACTTAAATGCAAAATATTTTCCTTCTACTAGGTAGTGGCTATTTACAGCACACTGTAAAAGAACGCATTTCTTTTTTTTTTTTTTTTAAGATTTTATTTATTTATTTGACAGAGACACAGCGAGAGAGGGAACACAAGTAGGGGGAGTGGGAGAGGGAGAAGCAGGCTTCCCGCGGAGCAGGAAGCCCGATGTGGGACTCAATCTCAGGACCCTGGGATCATGACCCGAGCTGAAGGCAAACGCTTAACCAACTGAGCCACCCAGGTGCCCCAAAGAATGCATTTCTTAAACAAGCCATACTCTAGACCTGTACTGTCCAATATAGCAGCTATTGAGTGCTAGAAGTTGGGCTAGTTCAAATTAAGATGTGCATTAAATGTAAAATACACATAAATTTTAAAGACTTAGCACAAAACAAGAATATAAACTACTTCATTAATAATCTTTGTATTGAAAAAAAGGGGGGTCCCTGGGAGGCTCAGTCCATTAAGCATCGAACTCTTCGGTTCAGGTCATGATCCCAGGGTCATGAGATCGAGCCCCATGTCATTTAAGATTCTCTCTCTCCCTCTGCCCCTGCCCCACCCCCTAAATGATAATAATAATAATTTTTATACTGATTATATGTTGAAATGATAAAATACTTGAATATGTTGGGTTAAATGAAGTATATTGCTAAAATGAACTCTACGTATTTCTTTTTACCTTTTTAATGTGGCTCCTAAAGAATTTTTAAAGAAGCTTGTATAATATTTCTATTTGGTAGCACAGCCTTAGATTTTTACCTTTAAATAATTAGTGTCCTGAGTCAGGAGTAAGAGTATCAGACTTTATTCCTGTGTTTTTGGGATATCTTGGGCTTACAATTTACTTTAGCGGATTGAAAATGTAAAACCTTTACCAGTATGATTAACAAAATGAAGAGCATGAAATTAATGTGCACAAAAGTAGTATACACACAGGGCACCTGGGTGGCTCAGTCGGTTAAGCATTCAACTCTTGATTTCAGCTCAGGTCATGATCTCAGGGTTGTGAGATTGAGCCCTGTGTTGGACTCCAGACACAGCACAGAGTCTGCTCAGGATTCTCTCTCCCTTTCCCTCTGCCCTTCCCCCCCACTCCCCAGCGTGTGCACACACTCTCTCGCTCCAAAAAAAAAAAAAAGTAGTACACACACATGTCTTAAATCCTTTGACTTCTCTCTGTCTCCATCACCACTAGCCAAGTCCTACCTTTGTCTCTTGCCTGGACTAATAAAACAGTTTTAAAGATTTTATTTATTTATTTATTTAAGAGAGAGAGTGAGCAAGAGAGAGAGAGCACAAGCAGGGGTAGGGGTAGGGACAGAGGGAGAGGGAGAAACAGGCTCTCTACTGAGCAGGGGACCCAACTATGGGCTCGATCCCAAGACTCTGGGATCATGACCTGAGCTGAAGGCAGACACTTAACTGACTGAGTCACGGAGGCACCTCTAAAATAGCCTTTTAACAGATAGCAGATCCTCTTTGATGCCTACCCATAACTCCTTGACTTTACCATATCAGTCCTTGCTAGCCAGACTTCCTTCTGACAAAATCTACTTCCCACTTTTCTTCCCCCAAAGCTTTCTCTGACCACAGGATCCCACTCTGTTCATATGTGTGGCAGAGGAAGTACCAAAAATTAACATCCCCTGAGAGGATCCCTCAACCAATAACTGACAGGAGTTGATATATAAATACCCCAGCTCCTTGTCTTTGGATGGGGTAACCCAGCATTATGTGTTCTACACCATTCCCAGAGTTCTACAGTGGGCTTATGTGTTAAGATAACCAAAGCTACATCTGGTTTAATAATTCACCTTTTATTTGCTCTGCCCTTCCCTATCTCTCTTCCTCTCCCTTTACCCAGGTTTCCTGGGATTGTTTTGTGAATAAACTACTTGCCCTAGAATCCTGTTTCAGAACTCAGACTAAGTGAATTGGTTTTCCTACTTTCACTCTCACCTCTCACCAAGCCGTTCCCCATCTCAAAAGTCAGGTTATCTTTTTAAACTGCCACTGTGACCATGTCACTTCTTACCTAAAACCTGTCAACTTCCCACCACTCTTAGGAGAAAGACCATCCAGTACCTTAGTTTCAAGTTTCTTGATGTCAATTCCATTGACTGCTTTACTACTTGAGTTTTGCTACATTAGAGACCTTACCATCACACAGAACTGCTACATCTTGGAAATTGAAATTTCCAATATCTCACAGTCTGGCCATAATCTTCCATCCTCATACAAACACTACTACTCTGCCAGCACCAGCCCTCAAGTTCCTCAATCCTTTCTTCTCACCTATCAAACTGATCATGGCTTTGCACACTCCCTATTCTACCTGAACCCCCAGCAACATTGTTTCTACTGCTCTCTTATCGGCACTGTTAATTCTGCTAGCCTCCTCCCCTGGTAGTATCAGCTTGGAAACCACCAGCCCTGAATATTTTGAGGAAACCATTAGCCCTGAATATTTTGACAATCTGCTTCAGCTTCTGTACCCAGGCTGGAAGTAAATGTAACAGCAGTAAATTACTGCTCAGAATTTAAAATTTGCACAATGAGGTAATTTCCCCCTTCCCAGGAGGGTAAATCCACAAATGAGTGGCCCCTAACCTCAAACAGACCCTTAACACCACTCATTATTTTTTATATGTCTCATTACTTTCATAGGAAATTCTAAACCTTCATCGCTTTCCAACATCCTTCCTCTGTTCACTTTCAGCAGATTACCCTGGGTCTGAATTTGCTTGCGGGGTAACAAATCTATCCAAGGTCTTAACTCTTTCACTCCTGTAGAAAACCTCTCTCTCCACTTGTGCTCCAAACCCCAAACTTATCTCCCTCAAGGCTGAACCTGAATCTAAGTCCTTTCATAATCAAGATCTGGGCCAACTTCCCAACCTCACTTTCAGCTTCTCCTCCAGATACATCCTACCTGTAGTTCCAGGAATGCAGTCCAGACATGGAGAGGATCTGGAGCCTGACAAGGTGAATGGTATCCAACGAGGCTGGGAGCAGAACCCAGAAGTCTCCTGAATAAAGCATTCCATGAATGCTGTCAAAGCAAGGACCCTGCCAAGGAGGAGAATGCAAGCCATAAACCATGGAATAAAGTTAAAAAGTCATGAGCCAAAGATTCCAATAAATGGAGAGACCCAATTAGGAGAGCAAGAGCGGATAAGAAATAGAAAGTGGCCAATACAGAAACAATAGATATGGAGCAAGACATAAGTTAGGTCCAAGGTAATGCTCCTCCCCTCTCTCTCTCTCTCTCTCTCTCTCTTTTTTTTTTTTTTTTTGGTTTGGAATGGTAATTTATTTAAGTTTTTATTTTAATTCCAGTTAGTTAACATACAGATATTAGTTTCAGGTGTACAAAATAGTGATTCAACAATTCCATACATCACCCAGTGCTCATCATAAACGTACTCTTTAATCCCCATCACCTATTTCACCCTTCCCCCGCCCACCTCCCTCTGATAACCATCAGTTTGTTCTCTATAGTTAAGAGTCTTTTACTTGGTTTGTCTCTCCCTCTCTTTTTTCCCTTTGCTCATTTATTTCTTAAATTCCACATATGAGTGAAATTATATGATAATTATCTTTCTCTGACTTATTTTGCTTAGCATTATACTCTCTAGCTCCATCCACATCATTGCAAATGGCAAGGTTTCATTCCTTTTTATGGCTGAATAATATTCCATTCCATTCCATTCTATACATATATATACCACATCATTCAACAATCGATGGACACAGGCTGCTTCCATATTTTGGCTATTGTAAATAATGCTGTTATAAATATAGGGGTGCGTGAATCTCTTTGAATTAGTGTTTTGGTAATGGTATTTTGGTAATGGTAATTTTTAATGTTTTTTGATGGTTCAACATTTGAAACCCAGAATTAATTTTTTTAAAAAAGCAAACCATTGAAATCACCATCATTGAAAAGCCATTAGGTACCAAAAAAAAATGCAGTATGCATTTCTCTAACAGAGAAATAAATCACTCCAGTGGTAATCTATTAAAAGTAACTTTTCTTGGGCACCTACATGGCTCAGTCAGTTAGGCATCTGCCTTCGGCTCAGGTCATGATCCCAGGGTCCTGGGATGGAGCCCTGCATCAGGCTCCCGGCTCAGCAGGGAGCCTGCTTTTCCCTCTGCCTCTGCCTGCCACTCCCTCTGCTTGTGTGCTCTCTCTCTGTGTCAAATAAATAAATAAAAATATTTTAAATAAATAAATATAAAAGTAACTTTTCTTAAACAAATAGTGTTCTGTTTGTATAAAATGGGAATAAAATAGGATAGTGTTACCTTATGTAATGACATATGTCTGCCTATTTAAATAATAAAAGAATTCACGTTTTTATACAGAGTCCAATATACTTAGGTCTATGATAAAACAGTATTCTGAGGAAATGGTCTTTTATAACTTTAATGATAAACTGGTGGTCTAAATGGTTGTAATTATAAAGAAAAGTTATCCACTAAAAAGGACAGTAGAGGACATAAAGGATAAAATGAAAAATTTTCCTTTTTAGAAAAATTTTTTATTATTGAAGTGTTGTTGACATACAATGTTGTATTAGTTTCAGGTGTACAACAGCAATTCAACAATTCTATACATTTCTCAGTGCTCATCACGATGTGTTGTCACCATACATTATTACAATATGATTGACCATATTTTGTATGCTGTACTTTTCGTCTCCGTGACTTAGTTATTTTAGAACTGGGAGTTTGTACCTCTTCATCCCTGTCATTGATTTCACCCATTCCCCCACCCTGCTTTTCCTCTTAATCACTGTACAGTTGGCTCCTTCATATCATTCCAATCCCATTAAATGTCATCTACTGAAAGGTCCCCCCAACTGCCCTATCTAGAATAGCCAATTAGTTATTCATCACATCTCCATGTTTCATACTCTGCATAATACTGTAGTGCTAGCTAAGACTTCTTTATTAACTGGATTATTGTCCATTTCTCCCCACTAGAATGTAAGGCCCACGGGAACAAAGCTCTTCTCATTTATTCTCTAGCCCCAATGGCAAGAACAGTCTTCCAAATACATTAAGTATTTGATAAATACTAGATGAATGAATTAAATCTCAGGGATACTCTGCATTTTTCTTAAAGACCTCCAAGTGATTCTGACATCAACCAGAATGGAAACCACTGGGCTAATACCAGCCTTGTTATCCCCACTACGCTGGGACATAGAGGGTGGTGAGAAGTGACTTTGAAAAAATGCAAAACCAGGCCAAACAAACGAAGCATTGCTCTATTTTGCTAGGCCTTTAACCATACTGATTCCAAGACCTAGTATATGTTCTCCTCAACATTCCTAAGCTAGTCAGTTCAGGAACTGTCTTCTTTAATAACTACAAACACTGAAGACAATTATTTTGAATTATTTACTTTCTTTCCACAGTCTCAAACATTCTGGCATGCATTAGATCCTCAATACATATTTCTTGAATTACACTGCTCAGAGATTTGCTCCAGCCCACTGGGCTTGCTACAACTTACATATTAATATTAGCTATCAGGGCGCCTGGGTGGCTCAGTCGTTAAGCGTCTGCCTTCGGCTCAGGTCATGATCCCAGTGTCCTGGAATCAAGTCCCACATCGGGCTCCCTGCTCGGCAGGAAGTCTGCTTCTCCCTCTCCCACTCCCCCTGCTTGTGTTCCTGCTCTCACTATCTCTCTCTCTGTCAAATAAATAAATAAAATCTTTAAAAAATAATAATAATAATAATATTAGCTATCATTTATTTAACACTTACCATGTGCCAGGAACAATGCTAAGCCCTTACCTATAATATCTCATTTATTCCTCAAAAGACTACTTCAAAAGAGGTGTTTTCTTTCTTTCTTTCTTTCTTTCTTTCTTTCTTTCTTTCTTTCTTTCTTTCTTTCTTTCTTTTACACCAACAAATGACAAAAGAGACTCAGAGAGGTTATACATATGTAAGTAGAAAAATTGAGATTTATATCTAGGGTGGTTTTTTTTCCTATCCTATACTGTCTTATGCAATCAATGTAATGCATCAGTATTTTTAGTGTACCTTATTTCTGCCCCAAGTCATTTATTAACTAATAATGGAACCTATGAGAAGCTCTCAAATATCTCTATGAGTCTTAGTCTCTTCACCTACAGAATCAGGAATTAGATGAAATTAATTCCTTGGCCTCTTCCAGCTCTAAAAACTATATATGCAAATATGAGTTCCTAGACTTTTGAGCATTTGATTTTGCAACATCATTTGCTTCTGCTTTTTTATATATTTCATACTGTGTTTATATCAAAACAACATAAAACAGTTTCCATTTCCATGACCTCTTTTCTTGAAACCACCTGACTTCTTTGAAATATGAAAAGTGAAATGAATGAAGTCACATCACCAAAGCCACAGAAGAGAAGACACTTCCTCAAACAGAGTCCGCATATTTCCAACAGAGTTAATATCACTGATTTAACTACCTATTCGAAGAAAATGCTCACTAATTAGAGTATTTTTGAAGACAGTTATGAAAGAGTTAAATTTTAGGCTATCTAATGGTGGTACTAGCCCTTGTGCATTTGGGGGGTGTTCAACACTAGTGCCTAATATATTTGTTATTTATGAATTTTACTAATTGTAAAATTTGAAAATACAGAGTAAAAGAGAGAGGAGGAGAAACCTAGTCCACACCCCCCACCTTTTTTATTAATAAAACAGCATAGGGCAGTGGAAGGAGCCCTTGTTCTTTTGTTGGTGAAAACTACTGTCAGGGCCCCTGGGTGGCTCAGTTAAGTGTCCGCCTTTGGCTCAGGTCATGATCCCAGGGTCCAGGGATCGAGTCCCTGTATCCATTATTACAATCATATTGTAATAATGTATGGTGACAACACTTATCATGAGCCAGCGGGCAGCCTGTTTCTCCTTCTCCCTCTGCTGTACCCACTGCTTATGCTCTTTCTCTTTTTCTGTCAAATAAATAAATCAAATTTTTAAAAAAACTGTGAATCACTTAACTCTGCATCTCAGTTTGCTAATATTCAAAATTAGCAGGTTTGAACCAAATAATATTTCAGGTTGTTTCCAGTTATGTGAATTAACCCAAAGGGCATGAAAACTGAGCAAGAAATCGCTCTTAAAATGCAGTAGCAAGTTTGAAAACCTACCCTGAAGCAAAGAAGATTAGTTCTTAGGGTGAAGGTCACAGTCCCAAATGAATTAAGAACTAAAATTTAAGCCTATTTCTAATAAGGCTACAGTAGCAATGAAAGCTTTAAAATTCTAACACCAAATAGAGAACTGATTCCTCAGCTTCAACACTGAAGACACACTGAGGTTTTGATGTATTTTTCTCTACTGGCAGTGCAGAGATCAAGAGGAAACTGAGCAGGAAAAAAATCAGGACACTGAGGTCAGCACAGAAGCTAATCCTGAAAAATGTCAGAGATGGACTGGGGAGAGGAAAATAGAAAATGTAGGACTCGGTTCATAAATGTATTACCTGTGTTGCAGGATTTCCTTATAATGAGATTGTCTTCCATGATATGGTACCCAACTCTGTTCTTTCCAACCATTCTCAACAATTGTACAGATGCAAATGACAGATAAAAGTCTTCATCTTTCCCAACTAAATAATATTAAATTTTGCCCTGTCTTCACACATTTCATTTTAATGTGAAATTCAGTGTTTGTTTTTCCTCCTGACCATTTTCACTCCAGCAGGATTAGGTAGCTCGTTTCCAGACTCACTTTTTTCCATGCTTGATATTTACCGCTTCCCTATGTACCCAGCACCATGCTCCGTATGCTAATGACCATGCTCCACTCAAGGTAGAGTGGGTGCCTGGTGGGACGACCACACATGAGAAGGTCATTTTTCATCAGTGTTTTAACACCTGCAACAAGCTTATCAACCTTACATAGAATGACTCTGTTTATGGATTTTTTTAATCTCTTCTTAAAATGGAGAAATGATTTGAAGAAGTTCTCCTTTCTCTATCTCCCTCTTAAGCACACATTTCACAGAAAAAGGAACCAGGAAAGAACAAGACCTCACAGAATATTTAAATAGTAGGTTCAAAGTTGGGGAATAGGATCAGCAAGAAGAAAGGCAGATGAAATGAAGTCAAAGTTTCACTGATTTTGTCTCTGTCCATGGAGAGAAGACTGCTGGTTAAGAGTCACTCTGGCCTGCCTTAGACCACCTGACACGCAGATATAACTCCAAGGTAAGATTCCCTGGGCCAGCAGGTTTTATCCTGGTGCTATCATCTGAATAAACCCTCTAGGCTTACTCCAGATCAGCTTTCTGACCCCAGAAACTACACAGGTGGCATCTCCTTATGATTCACTGAATCATATGAATCACTTGATGATTAAAACTGAATCACTTGCTGCAAGGAAATTTGGGGAAAATGCGTGTAGGTTTTTCTAGTCCCTGTGGTGGGCAGTGAGGAGGAGACTGTAAGTGGCTGTGCTATTTGCCAGAGAACAGTGCCCGCTGCAGCAACTAACTCAACCGGAAACCCAGGTGCAGGGCCTAGAGACCCTGCGCCCTCCAATATGTATCAAAAATCCCCAGATGTGAGCATTATAAAGGAAAAGTATCATTTGGGGGAAGGCCAGGGCTTTGTTTTTTTAATTAAATGCTGTTGCATTAAATGGATAGGTCTTTGCTAATGATGAACACACTGTTTGAGAGAACATTCAATGAATTCGATTAATTCTTAGGAAAGCTTTTAGAGCTTCAGTAGAAAAGTTAGAAAAGAACATACCACTTAATGTCACTTCTGTACTACTACATTACAATGAAATATCTATTTTTTTTTTATTTTTAAGATTTTATTTATTTGCGAGAGAGAGAATGAGAGACAGAGAGCATGAGAGGGAGGAGGGTCAGAGGGAGAAGCAGACTCCCTGCTGAGCAGGGAGCCCGATGTGGGACCCGATCCCGGGACTCCAGGATCATGACCTGAGCCGAAGGCAGTCGCTTAACCAACTGAGCCACCCAGGCGCCCACAATGAAGTATCTAAATTAACACAGATCAGCTTCCCGAAGTTCTCATGCCCCCACCCCACAGGAGCACAGCGTCCCCAAGCAGAGAGGGGGGTCTACCTGAAAGACCCTGTGCCAAAGGTGTCTTTATAGCAAGACCTCAAAGTAACTCGAAATCTGGGAACTTCTGCCCCAATAGATGAACATTTAGATTTTTTTTTCAGAAATCCCTGCTGGTCCTCTGGAATTCAGTAGGGAGGCTTTGAGGAGGAAAGGAACGTGGCCTGTAGTACTAAAACGGCAAAATGACGTACTTGCTAGCTTTCGTATAACAAGTTGAGCAAAATAGTAGGTAAAAAGTTATTGAGTGCTTAATGTGTGCCATGAAGGGAGCTAAGTTTTATATACATTATGTAATTTCATCCTCATAAAAACTCATTGGGGTTTAGAAAGTGAAAGGGGTTCAGAATTAAGAGTCCACAGAATTAAGAGTCCACAGAGCTGGTAAGTGGTCGAGAGAGAGCGAACACCCAGTTCTGTGGGACGCCAGAGCCCAGCTTCTGCCCCACTAATTTATACGCAAGCACTTTAAGACCACATTAAAAGCTCTCTAAGAATGAAGAAATCTCCTGGGTTATGTGCAATAAATCAAAGCTCCTAGGAAACTTTATATGCTATTCAGAACCACTACCTGTGTTGATTTTGCTCAAGTCCTACATTACTTTCAGATGCCCTTCTAGAGCTCAGGCACACAATTGTTTAAAAAAAAAACAAACTTCCCTATAATTCAGGTATCCAGTGTTTTATATGCACATACACAAAAAGATCACACACACACACCTCCATGCACACCCCACAGATTCAAACACACACCACAGAGACACACAAGACTATATATCCACATACATGCAGACAAATACACCACAGATATACAGGCAGACCAAAGACACACCACACAGACACAAAGACAGACACACATACACAGAGAGATGTACAAAGGCCACCCACACACAGTATCAGGAATTCTTCATGCAATTTTGTTTCTCCTTTTCTACTCATGCCCCAGTCTCTCTCCCATTTCCACCATATTCATCATCTCATTCCCATCTCACCTCCTGCTGCTGGTCTGTTCTCTCCATCCCACTGCATCCCAAGTCAGGAACACAAGCTCTTTTCCTTCAATTCCCCAAGGCAACCACCAATACAAGACAGTTGTGATTAATGAGAAGGGACATTACACCATGTCAAAGCATAGCCAATGGATTAAAATTGAATATGAGACAATTCCTCATTTTAAATCCTCTGCATCATTTCTGCTCCTCAGAATATCTCATTGATCTTTTCTCCTCATCAAGCCTCCTCACCTCCCACGGTGTTTTTCCTGTGCCCCCTTCTCTGAAGACCACCCTCACTCCTCCCTCTTCTCACGGTCCCAGGCCCTTCACACAGCCTCTTTCCCAGGTCCCCACTCTTCCACTCACCATGGCCACCCATTCCATGCTTAGACTTCACTTTTTATTCAAAGCAGGCTACTAAGGTATTTTCCTGAAGAGGGCCATTTTTCTACCTTGGAGAAAAATTTTGCAATTCCCTTAGAAGGCAGAATTAACTTAAAGCAATTGTGGTTTTAATAGCAATTATTTTATTTCTTCTCTCCATATATTCTTAGAATGTTTTTGCTTAGTGAAAAAAAAAATCACTAGCAATTTCCATTAAAGCAATTTATCCAATTTATCAAAAACCAATTTGTTGATATGACTGTTATATATAATAGCTATTTTCCAAAACATTCTCAGGTTCATATTTTCAATACTATAGGAATCATTATCCAAGAAATAGGATAGTTTGGATCATCAAATACTCTGATTCATGGAGGATTATCAAAACACTACACATGAATTACCGATTTTCAAAGAAGTAACATAAAACACTGGCAGGGTTCTCCACCTGCCACAACGGAGGCACAGTGGGAAATGTTGATAAATAAGAAATTTAACCCTGTAAGCCTCACTTTATCTTCTGTTTAAATATTTGTCTTTATTAGGAAAAAAATAAATGACTTTTTTATAAAGCTCCTGGCATATAAAAAGTATAAGATAAATATCAATTCCTTGACCTCTCTCCCTCTTTTCCTTCCCCAAGTAAGTAAGAACTACCACTATATTCAACAGTACATGTTCCTCTTTGATTGGTGATTTTGAAGGCACTTTACAATCTTTTGGGGGGGGGTGGCTAGAGGGAGAGGGAGAGAGAGAGTCTTAAGCAGGCTCTCCATGCCCAGAGTAGAGCCCAAGATGGGGCTCAATCTCACGACCCTGAGATCATGATCTGAGCCAAAATCGAGTCAGATCCTTAACTGACTGAGCGGCCCAGACACCCCAGCATGTCACCCTCTTATGGTGCCCTAGCCTAGGGCTCCCAAATGAATATCAGTTCTTACCACATGCTAAAATACTAGCATTTACTACATATAATAATTAGCTCATGGGAGAAATCTAATTATAGCTCTGAATGATTACTGATTTGCAGCAGTTGTTAATTTTGTTACTCAATTTCATTAGCAACATTTGCCCTGACCAAGCCTTAGTCAGGTAAAACTGATCCTACATTGCCTTATTCAAGAAGTTATGACCATCAAGGAGGGTCAGACCTATGGTTCATTTCTTAGAAGATATTTAGCTACCTAAATTCATTACTTCAAGTCAAAATATCCCAAACATTATTTCTTTCACATTAATTTCATCTGTAGTATTTCTATCTTGGATGCTCAAATTAATCTGATCTTAATTCTTCATACAAAATAAAAATATAAAGCTTAGGGAAACATCTGATTTGTATTATTATGGAAATATTATGTTGGACATTTTATAATTTTTTTTAGGTAGGCTCCACGCCCAATGTGGGTTTTGAACTCAAGACCCTGAATTCAAGAGTCACATGTTCTACCAACTGAGCCAGCCAGGGGCCCTTACATTTGCGTTTTTAAAAATAGTGTCATTTTGACCGTTACTATGCGAAAATTAACTTTTTTTTTTTTTTTTGCTTCTTTTTTACGGTTATTTTCTGTTTCTCTCTCTACAGGTAATTATGGATCTGGTCAACTTTACTGATTTGCTCAATGTCTCTACTTTAGTAAGAAACAGCACTCACTTTCTAGTTCCTGCCTCAAACGTGATCACTGCCTTTCTGCTGTGCATGTCAGTTATAATTGGCACCATGACCAATGGTCTCTACCTGTGGGTACTAAAATTCAAGATGAAAAAGACTGTCAATACGCTCTTATTTTTTCATCTCATTCTCTCCTATTTTATTTCAACATTGATTCTACCATTTATAGCCACCACCTACCTTCAGGACAATCACTGGAGCTTTGGAACTGCCATGTGCAAGGTCTTCAATGCCACTTTGTCAGCAGGGATGTTCGCCTCTATTTTCTTCCTCTCGGCCATCAGTGTTGACCGCTACCTTCTCACTCTTCACCCGGTGTGGTCACAGCTGCACCGAACCCCACGCTGGGCTACCGGCATCATCCTGGGAATCTGGCTCTCTGCCACTGCCCTCGGCATGCCCTATTTGGTTTTCAGGGAGACAGAGGATGACCATAAAGGAAGAGTGACCTGCCAAAATAACTATGCTGCATCTCCTAACTGGGAAAGCAAAAAGATGCAAACTTTAGGGAAAGGGATTCACGTAGCCTGTTTCATCAGCCGCTTCTTGCTGGGTTTCCTTCTGCCTTTCTTTATCATCAGTCTTTGTTACAAAAGAGTAGCCAACAAGATGAAAGAGAGGGGCCTGTTTAAATCCACTAAGCCCTTCAAAGTCATGGTGACTGCCATTCTCTCTTTCTTTGTGTGCTGGATGCCCTACCATGTACACCAGGGCTTACTTCTCACTAAGCACCCATCAGTACTTTTACAGGTGACTCAGATACTGACAGCGATAACCATTTCTTTCAATGCGCTCTTTTCTCCTACACTCTACCTGTTTACTGGGGAGAACTTCAAAAA
The DNA here is from genome assembly GCF_004348235.1 of Phoca vitulina. Classification (NCBI taxonomy): domain Eukaryota; kingdom Metazoa; phylum Chordata; class Mammalia; order Carnivora; family Phocidae; genus Phoca; species Phoca vitulina. The sequence continues at coordinate 8,193,882 of NW_022589710.1, read as the reverse complement.
TGTTTTCAAGAAGTCCATTCTTGCCCTGTTTGAGTCAACATTCAGTGAGGACTCTTTGGCAGAAAGGACACAAAACCTAAATTCAGAAGCCTACATCTAAATTTTGGATCCCAGAGGAAACAATGGATCTTAGTCAATTTTACCACCAGAGAGGTACCCTCTGCTTTTGTAGAATATAATCCCTATATTAGAGAGACATCTAGGCTGTACCATGGCTACATCTATGAATATTAAAAGAGCTGTAAGAAAGCAAGCAATGGGTGATGTTGCAAATATAATTATTTTTACTCTGTTTTTATTGTGGTAAAATATATATAACAAAATTTGCCATTTTCACCATTTTAAAATGTGCATTTCAGTGGCATTAACTACATTCACAGTGTTTTGCAACCACCACCACTATTTCCAAAAATTTTTATTACCCCAAAGAGAAACTCTGCACTGATTGACTAATAACTCCTCATATCCCCCTCCCTACAACCCCTCATAACTTCCAATCTACTTTCTGTCTCTGTGAATTGGCTATTCTAGATATTCCATGTAAGTGGATTCAGACAACATTTCTTATTTCGTGTCTGGCCTATTTCACTTAACATGATGTTTTCAAGCTTCACCCATGTTGTAACACATATCAGAACCTTATTCTTTATGGTTAAATAATAGTCCATTGTATGTTTATTCCATTGTATGTTTTGCTAATCCATTCTTATGTTAAGGGACATTGGGGTTGTTTCTACATTTGCTATTGTAAATAATGCTACTGTGAACACTGATATACAAGTAGGTGTTTGAGTCCTTGTTTTCAATTATCTTGAATTATTTTGAATTACTGGGTCATATGGCAATTATATGTTTAACTTTTTGAGGAACCGCCCACACTTTTCCACAGCAGCTGTACTGTGTTACACTCCCACCAGCAATGTGCAAAATTTCCACTTTCTCCACACCCTTACCCACACTTATTATTTTCCTTTTTTTTTCAATGATAGCCATCCCAGTTGGTGTAAAATGGTGCAAATGTGATTCTTAACCTCTGATTTTTGAGGCTATAGGAATATCAATTTCTAAATAGCAATAGTGTCTATTGATCTGACTTTTCTGTCACAAAATCTTCTAGCAAATAGACATTTGGAACAAGATCCCTCTTTATTTACATAGCTCCTAAATTATTTAATTGGTATGGACAAAATTTAACACGGGGATGACAAAACACTGATCTTTTCATATCTATGTTAAAGGATAAAGAATTTATACTATAATGTTTTCAATGTAAAGGTATCTTAAATGTCTCTTTTCAAAACCTATAGATTGAACTGTCTCAGAAATATGTGACTAAGATAATTATAAATGTTTAAGAATCTACCTGGGTAGAGGGGGGAAAGATGGCGGAGGAGTAGGGGACCCTATTTCAGCTGGTCCCCGGGATTGAGCTGGATATCTACCAGACCACTCTGAGCACCCACGAAACCAGCCTGAGATGTAAGAAGATCTGGATCTCTACAAACAGAATATCGCAGGCAGTTGGTTTTGAGGTACAAAGCGGGGAGCCGTAATTCTGCGGGCAGATATCGGAGGATAAACAGCGGTGGGAGGGTGCCTGGCCGTGGGGATCCTACACCGCCGGTGAGCGACATCCTCGCGCACCGCGGATGGGGCACAGACTCGCAGACCGGTAGCATCGGGAAAGGACTTTAGGGCAGCCCCGGGGGTGGAAAACCAGAGCTGCGGGGACGCGCGCACGCGAACTGCAGCCCCCGGGGCGGAAACCCGGAGCGACGGAGTCACGCGCACGCAAACTGCAGCCTCCGAGAGGGAAATCCGGAGCGCCGGGGTCGTGCAGGTGAACTGTAGCCCCCGGGGTGGAAACCCCGAGCGGTGGAGTGGCGCGCACGCGAACTGCAGTCCCCGGACGGAATCCCAAGCGGCGGAGTCGCGCGCACGAACTGGGAGCAGCTGGCGGTTTTATTTATTTTTTTTTTTTTAAAGATTTTATTTATTTATTTGAGAGAGAGAATGAGATAGAGAGAGAGAGCATGAGGGGGGAGGGTCAGAGGGAGAAGCAGACTCCCTGCTGACAGCAGGGAGCCCGATGTGGGACTCGATCCCGGGACTCCAGGATCATGACCTGAGCCGAAGGCAGTCACTTAACCAACTGAGCCACCCAGGCGCCCGCGGCTGGCGGTTTTAGAAGCACAAAGGGCAGAGACGTGTCCCGACCTGGAGGCAGGACTGGGGGCGCTGTGGAGGGGCGCACAACCCAGGACGCCGCAGTTTATAGCAGCACGGACAGAAACGGAGACGGTGTGGCCTGGAGAGCGCACTGAAGAACAGACTGCGGTCTCTCTGCTCTGAGGCAGAGGGTGGGAAACAGTCTCTTCTGCTCTGACTGGTGGAAGAGACACGGAAAGCCGCCAGGGAAAGGCGCCAGAGAACAAAAGCCCCAAAGACTGATTCTCACTGAGCCCATCCCCCGCCACAGGGGCGCAGGGCAACCCCGCCCAAACAGGGTTGCCTGAGTAACAGGCGGCAGGCCCCTCCCGCAGAAGACAGGCTGGGAAAACAAGAGGCCAGCAACCCTAAGGTCCCAAGAAAACAGTGCATCTTGCTTGGGTTCTGGTCAATAATTTGGACTCTACACATTCCCTCAAACACCCATCAACAGAATGACTAGGAGGAGGAGCCCCCAAAACAGAAAAGACTCAGAGATTATGACTTATGCTGCAGATTTACAAATGGATGCAGATATAACCAAGATGTCGGAGATGGAATTCAGGCTAGCAATTGTGAAGACAATGGCTAGAATGGAGAAATCAATTAATGGCAACAAAGAGTCTCTGGGGGCAGAAATAAAAGGTGAATTGGCAGAACTTAAAAATCCTATCAATGAGATCCAATCCAATCTAGATAATCTAACAACTAGGGTAACTGAGACAGAAGAGAGAATAAGCGACCTGGAAGACAGTATAATAGATAAAAAGGGAAAAGAGGAGGCCAGGGAAAAACAACTCAGAATCCATGAAAATAGAATCAGAGAAATAAGTGACACCATGAGGCGTTCCAATGTCAGAATAATTGGAATCTCGGAGGGAGTGGAGAGAGAGAGAGGGCTAGAAGATGTATTTGAGCAAATCATAGCTGAGAACTTCCCTAATCTGGGGAATGAAACAAACATTCGGGCTCCCTGCTCGGCGGGGAGTCTGCTTCTCCCTTTCCTCCCTACCTGTGCTCTCTCTTGCTGCATGAGAGAGAGAGAGAGTGCAAGTATGAGTGGGGGGGTGGGGGGGAAGAGGGACAGAGGGAGAGGGAGAAGCAGACTCCCCGCTGAGCAGGGAGCCTGATGCGGGGCTCAATCCCAGGACCCTGGGATCATGACCGGAGCCAAAGGCAGACGCTTAACTGACTGAGCCACCCAGACGTCCTGTCGCTCGTGTTCTCTACTTCAGTGAATGGAGCCAATTTCTGCTACTTCTCCCACTGAGCCTCGAACCCCAGCAACCTGGTTTTACTGCAGCTGCTGCCGACACCAATGGCACTTCTGCATCGAGTCTAGAACTGTACCTTCCTGGGAGCTCTACCAACACCGCCATGAGCAACATGGAAGCCCCATGCAGAGCCTGTTTATTCACATTGCTCACTTCCAAATTTAATCTTGCATGAAGGTATCTAATTGGCATGCCTGCATCCTAGCTGCAAAGGAGGCTGGGGAGCTGAGTTCTGGTTTCTACCTGAGAGGGGAAAAGGATGCTCCTATCATAGGAGTTTCCCCAAATATAAAAGCTATTCAAAAGATGATGATGTCCATTGAATTTAACCTAAAAAGCTTTTCAAAATGATTAGCTTCAGGAAGAGAAACAAAATTGCATCGTGCTGAGTCGTGTCTCGGAGGTGAGAATCCAGAGGCTCTGGGAGTAGCAGCTCTTTTAAACTTGGAGAATTAAGGAGTAATTCCACCTCCTTCTTCCCACAGAAAGTAACTTTCACACATTCTACTAATTAGAGATTAATTTGAATTAAGGGACTGCCATTAAAATGCAAATATACCTTTTAAGGTTACATTTCATTCACAAGTTAATGGGAATTACTTTAATCAGCTTCACACCCAGCAGAGTGCGCCTAAACACAGTACTTAGAATATTAGACTTTGGGGGGTGGCTGGGTGGCTCAGCTGGTTAAGAGTCAGGTCATGATCCCAGGGTCCTGGGATTGAGTCCCGCATCCCCCTCATTGGACTCCCAGAAGCCTGCTTCTCCCTCTGTCCCCCCTCCCCCCCCTCCCTGAGTGCACTCTCTCTCTCAAATAAATAAAATCTTAAAAAAAAAAAGAAAATAGAATATTAGACTTTGGATTGTGGCCTAAAGGAAGGAAACCTTTTGAGTTGGAGGTCAAGCCTGGAGCGTACTTTAGAGACACTGAAGGTCACATAAGTCCTGCATAGGGAAAGGTATTCCGAAGGCAGAGTCAGCTGGTGACTAAGAAAAAAGGTGCCTAGTTGTGATACGGCCCAGAAAATTCAGTTTATGCCAAATTGTTTGGGTCGAAGACCTTATCTTCCTTCCAGTTAAGGCCAGTCACCAGTTTAGTTTAACTCGGGGTTTCCAGGAGGTGGTTTCCCTTTCAAGTCCTGTCCTTCCCCTATTGGGAGGGAAAGAACACACTGTTGGAAAGAGAAACAGTTTTTCTGATGCTCCCCATTGTTTTCCTTGTCTCTTCACTACGTTCTGAGCTCCTTGAGAGTAAAACCTGTATCTTATTCCTCATGTATTTCCAGCATCTAACTTGGTATCTAACATGATAGATAAATGTTTATAAACCATTGGATAAATACATGCATGCACCTATAAATTAATTCTGGAGTTGGAAGTCTCTCTATTTGTGAGGTTTTTAGAATGTTCTTCCTTAAGCAAACTAAGAATCTACAGTATTTCTTTCACTTCACTTGTCAAAAGGAACAGACAACTAGGGAGCTGCCATCTGAGAACACTAGCTTTCCCTTTTCCATCTCAAGCAAATGCAATGGAAGATTAAGGTGTATATGAATAATTCATTATTGAAATCTCTATTATTTATTCACTTGCTGCTGGAGTCGGTACAAACTTTATTTAGTTACAACACTCAGAAACAGTAAACGTGATTCTTTATTTTTTCTATATCAAGTCAAATCTGATCCTGAGTCCCTTTCCTCATGGTCCAAAGGATTCCATGAGAGCTTAAGGACTTGGGTCTTTAATGGTCCCCTGTGACAAGCCTCTTATCCAATTCTGTAAGACCCCTTAGAAGCAGCAGCTCCATCTCTTCCTGCCATGCAAGTTGGTCTGTGTAGAGGGCATTTTCACCAAGGCAAGGATCCCAGCAAACCTTCTTCCCTGATGTCTTAGCCATACCTCCAATGACTGGAAAAAAGGGGCAGCAGGGGGAGGGTAATGCAAGGACCTTGGCTCATCTTACACTGATAACTCACAAAGTGTAACTTCACTTCTCTAAACTCTTAGAGAAATTAAGGAGTTCCATTAGAAATGTTAACTCAGCTATCTGTCTCCACAGCTGTCATCTTCCAACAAAAAGATGACAAAAGAGTCCCCACTGTGGCCTTTAAAACCTCTTCAGTCAGTGAGCTTGGTGTCTTTTGCTTACCTTCCAGATCCACATTCAAGCATTCTCCACCCTGCCTTCTGCCCTGGAGCCTGGGTCAGCAACAGGTCCCCTGCTTCCTAGCTTCTGGTAGGGTTTGCCAATGGGGAGCTCTGGCAGAAAATGCAAGGAAGATGGAGAATGGGGTCAGGTATTTATTTCCCTAACTGCCTCCTGGAAAGGTCAACTGGAGTTGGCTGAGCTTCTTGGCAGAAGGTCAACTCCTTCCCTTAAGGGTCTACGTAAGTCTCTACCTCTTGATTCCAGACTCCCTCCCTTTCTCCCTTCAGACCAAGGGGCGTGTACCAAACATATCAGCTGCCACCATGCCCTGGGGTTACTACACTACCCCTGTGGTTCCCCTACACCCACACCTTTGTAAATAGTCCCCTTGTAAATAACACGTTCCCAGATTATCCTATTTAGAATGTATTTGATTCCTGATGGGACCCTGACTGATACAGTTAGTGTGATAAAATAATTTATATTTTTTCTTTGACTATAAATAATATTCCGTATTTTCTTTTCAAAATAATATATTTGTGTATGGCATTTACTCATGGATGTCAAAGAACTATATAAAAGATAATTCCCACCACATTTCTTGGTAGAGGAATATGAGAGGATAAGTTTTAAAAGAATAAAGTTGCAACTCTCATACAAATATAAAATCGACATGTGTCAAAGATTTTTATTTCATTAATATTTAACTCAGTAAGGAAGAAACCAGTAAGATATTACAACCAGTTCAAAAGAGGGCTCAAATCTCCTGTATGAAGAATTCCAAATAATTTATGCAGATATCCCCCACTCAAAAATGTGGATAGTAACACCCCTTGGGTATGGGCTGTGTTAAGGGATTTGCTTCCAAAGAGCATATTGTGAAAGGGGGAGGAAGGTTTAACTTTATACTGGAGAAACCTGGCAAACACCACCTTAGCCAGGTGATCAAGGTTAATATCATCAGCAAAAAAAGACATGTTGTCTGCGTGTACCCTTGATATGATGTAATAAGAATGGCACTTCAACTCCGTGATCGTCCTTCAAAAACCCATAACCTTGGTCTAATCATGAGAAAATACCAAATTCCAATAGAAGGGCATCTTACAATGTAGCTGACCAGTATTCCCCAAAACTGCCAAGGTCATCAAAAACAAGAAAAATCTGAGAAACAGCCACAGCCTGAGGAAACATGATAACTAAATGTAATGTGGTATCCTGGATGGAATCCAGAAAAAGGATTTAGTGGAAAAACGAATGAAATCTGAATAAAGGATGGAGTTTAATTAACATACCAGTGCTGTTTCCTCAGTTTTGACAAACATACCATAGTAATTTGAGATGTGAATAAAAGGGGGAATTGGGTGAGGGGTATATAAAAACTCTGTACTATTTTTGCATCTTTCTACAAATCTAAATCTGCTGTGCAATTTAAAGTTTATTTTCAAAAGAGAGAGAAAACTCAAAGTGCTATACATGTATGGTCAGGAAAGGAACGCTGAAACGAATTTACAAAGGGATGCAAAACAGGCAAAATCAGCCCGCATCCACAGAGTAATAATCAAATTTTACATTTTTATGGACAGGAATGATTTGCTTACGATTTGTGTTCGACAAGTTAACTTCTATCTCTAAAGAGCTGTAAGACAGCCCTAGTCAAAGACAAATCCTATATAGCTCTATAGGACCAAAGGAATCCGCAGAGGCTCCAGCATTCCCTTAAAAGGATATCTAGAAATCTCTTCTGCCCATTCAAAATCTGCCATAGTTTTTTCCTACAAAGGATGCAGGTGTCCAAATTATAAAAAGCCCTTACAGGGGTGCCTGGTTGGTGCAGTCAGTTAAGCATCTGACTCTTGGTTTCGGCTCAGGCCATGATCTCAAGGTCGTGAGACTGAGTCCTGCATCGGGCTCCCTGCTCAGCGTGGAGTCCGCTTGAGTTTCTCTCTGCCTCTCCCTCTGCCCCTCCCCCCTCTCTAAAATAAATGAATAAATCTTAAAAAAAAAAAAAAAAAACCCTTACAACAGCTGGCCTGACTTGACAAAATGGCTAACATGAGTATACAAATATTCAAACGGTTATGCAATGCTTTGCTGTTATTACAACACTATGGACTGAAAAATAACCCGAAGATCAAGATAATTTATCAGCCTACCAGGGGGAAACCCTACAGACTGCCAGATATCCATCACTGCCTTAGAGTTAAAGCACTTGCAATATCAAGCAACATACCAGCAAATGGTGCAGTAACAAAATAATTTTAAAAAGCAAATTGAACAAAAGAACAATCAATATCAAGTTCCAAATCCCATCCCCTACCTGGTTGTACAAATTATTCATGTTAAAGATAGACTCAGCTCTTAGGTAGGGAACTGTCATTTTCCCAAGGCCTCGTATTTCTATATAGAGGGGCTTCGACTGGATTAACATTCCTGGCCTCGGTTTCTGCCTGTGTAGGAAGACGCTCCATGACAAAATATATACCTGCAGTTTGGAGCATTTACCTTTGGACTTTTTGTTTCAGGCTCTTATTTAAATATGTTTGCTTCCTCTTTCCTCACAGTTTTAATGCATGTAGCAAGTGTCTTAAAGCCAGAATCCACAAGGATCTTTCCAACCTCAGTTTCCTATGTGCTGGTAGAAGAGTGACTATCTCTTATAGTAAATTAGTTAAGAGACTTTGAATATGACCTAGTATACATGCTTGAACGCAAGGGGAAAGGTGTCGATCATGTCCTATGTGAGAATTTCCACTCTGTGTCACAGCAATATTTATTATAAATGAATTAGTATTCTGGTTCTACCCCAATTCATGTCCATTTTAGTTGGTGTGAACTAATTTCTCAGAACCTGATCACCTCACTAACCACTGAAAAAATTAAATCTTGGAGCTTTCAAGTGGGGGGCTAGATTTCTTCCAGCCTCTGTAAGATTAAAACATCTACCTCGGGGCACCTGGGTGGCTCAGTCAGTTAAGCATCTGCCTTTGGCTCAGGTCATGATCCCAGGGTCCTGGGATTGAGCCCCACATCAGGCTCCCTGCTCAGTGGGGAGTCTGCTTCTCTCTCCCCCTCTCCCCAGCTCATGCTCTCTATCTCAAATAAATAAATAACATCTTTTAAAAAAAAAAACTCTAAATCAATCACTGTACCATATCAGAGGGCCTAGAATACATTCCTACATAACCCACTAACCGTACAGTCCCCTTTCAGCACTGTAACAGTTCAAGAACTATTCCTGCTCAGTGATTTCTTGCCTACTCTTATGTTCTTGTTCAACCACCACCCTCCTCTAGAGCCAACTTAATGATGCACTTCACCTTTTACTTCTTTTTTTTAAAAAGATTTTATTTATTTGACAGAGAAAGAGAAAGAGCACAAGCAGGGGGAAAGGCAGGCAGAGGGAGAGGGAGAAGCAGGCTCTCCGCTGAGCAGGGAGCCCAATGTGGGGCTCGATCCCAGGACCCTGGGAGATCATGACCTGAGCTGAAGGCAGATGCTTAACTGACTGAGCCACCCGGGTGCCCCTCACCTTTTACTTCTAACTTGAAGGAAATTGTACAACGTGCGCCACCTCAACATTACATACGATGTTATGAAAGAAAATTCCAAAGTGAAGTAAACATTGCTAAGAGAGTCACTCAAAAATAGGGTCAGGGGAGTATGGAAGAAGCAAGGCATATGCACATCTGTTTCAATTTTTGGAACACTCTGGACTTTAGATTTTTGTCAATTGCACCTCTGCCACCTTCCAGAACACATCCTTCTACTTTGGACTGGAATAGAGATAATGTAACCTCTATCAGCTAAATAGCCCATTGTTTATTAGATAGTTTAACTCTGTCAGCACCAATCACAATTCAATCAAAGGAAGTCATATAACCTCCTGGGCTTTGCCTTTATACGTCTGCACTTTCCACTTACAATTCTGAACACACTTTCAATTTCAGTCCACTCTGTGGCTCCAGGATTGTAATCCCTAAGACCCCAAAATAAATGCTCCTGGCTGCTTTATAGCCTCTTCTTCTTGACTGACAATGGGTATAACCGTTTTGTAACAAAAAGTGATGTATCTGTAAAGACTGCTGCATACTATATCATCTCAGCACTCCAGGCAAGAACCACTGTTTATCTATTTGTTTTCAATTTCCCCCACTGGGACTTACTGATAAAACTCTATTTTCTTTACTCCTAGTGCTTTATGTTTATTCACATTCTACTATTTTATTGCATGTATGTCTTGCCTTCTTAAATTCTTTGTGGAAAGAGACTAGAAGGTCAAAAAATAAAATACAGAAAGGAATACTTTAGTGCCTACTCTCTACCGCCCTCTGCAGGTGGAAGGAAAGAAGTGAGTCACAACCTATACTACCTGCAGTAGTGTCCAAGAGATTCTCACCTAACAGAAAGGTTTAAAGCAATCGGTGACTTTTGAGAGATTAACCATTACCAACCAGCCTCCACCTATTCACAGGATGGATGTCCCAATTTGCTAAAGTCCCTTCACTGTGGAAAGATCTCTAGGAACCATATATCCTATTTTCAAGAAAACTTGCTGTCTCCCGTACTCATATACAAATGGACATCATAGTCCTCTCTTACTCTGGGTCAAGGCTAAGGGCCTTTATGTCAAAGTCCCTTACAGCCCTGTAAAACTTGAGTCCGGGAATGAAGAGAAAAGAGATTCAATAGTTATAACGACATAAAGGCACCAACAATGCAACTTGTCTGTGCTTTGCCAACAAATGTCAACTAACGCAGGAACCCCTGCAATGCAGCAGAGATAATGTGAGATTTTGCTTTTGGTTTTTAAAGAAAGTGTAAATCAGCCTGCAAGATGACCAGCAAACAGGCAGCTTCAATTTTGTGTAGAAAGGACCGTTGATTATGCATGGGTTATTTTCTTCAGTCACACTACTTTATATGGATAGCAACACTGTCAGTGATGTCATCTTCTAAAACAACAGACCCAAATGTATAGGCATATTGTGCCAACTGAGCCCAAATCAATGACCTGAGTAATGCAATCATGGTAGCACTATTATTCCTCATCTAAACCCTCCAAGCCCATAGAAAAATAATGCTAATCTGATGCATATTCAAGGAATAGGTTGTGTGGGAAAGAAGATCAAGCCTTTGTCTAATTTTTATTTACATTCTAATATGTATTTACAGGAAACCCCACAAAATTTAGCATCATTATGTGCATCAGAATATGTCATTTTATTTTTGCATTAGCAGCAGGTTAAAAAATTTATTAACAATGACACACTCTCTTGGATAAGAATATTTTTAGCGAGGGTATTTTCTAAAGAACTGCACTCCAACTGTGCATTCACATAGCATACCAACATTTTTCCGAAACTGCAGCGTCAGAATGATTAATAGCATTCCTGACAGACGAGGTATCGTTGTTTTATTGATTGGAGTAAGGACATTTTTGAAAGATTTATAGCTTTTAGTTCCACTTCTGCTTGTTTTATGATTCAATTGATTCATTCTATTTACCTACCTTCATAATGGGCATAATAAGGACTTAAGCAGATTTAAAATTTCTCAACGTCTGGAAACTTAAGCTTTCTGAGCTGAGCTAAGTTTCTTTAAAGGGTGTGTATGGAAGAGTTCCAATGAGTCTTCCCACTCGTTTAAAGTATACACTGAGCGCTCTCTACAAAGTTGGAGAGGTTCATCGGAGGAGTCAATACACTGCCTTCGAAGATCACACATCCGGGTCACCTTGGAGCCAGGCAGAGGCCCCGCCCCTCTAGGGGTGGAGCCACGGGCCCGTGGAACGTCCCGCTGCCACGATCCGCCACGTCCTCCCCGCGCGCTGAAGGCGGGGCTTGCGCAGCGCGATCCTCGAACGTATCGGATTGCCACGCGGGTTCAAACCATGTCTGAGAGCGGCCGGATACCTCAGGCCCGGGCGCTTCTGCAGCAGTGCCTGCACGCCAGGCTGCAAGTACGTCCAGCCGAGGGAGACGCCGAGAGCCAGTGGGTGGAGGTAACGTCAGCCCCGCCACTCGCGGTACCGCGTGCAGGGGCGGGCCTTCCTGCGTTCTTTTGGTGATCTCCCTCCCTCTCCCCCCCACGTCTCCCTCCCGGCCCCCGCCCACGTCTCCCTCCGTCCCCCCTCCCCGCCCACGTCTCCCTCCGCGCTGGCGGTGCGTGGCGCCCGCACGTGCCGTGGGCGGTGCGGACCGCCGCTCGGCCCACCCACCTCCTGCCGCAGAGGCCTGGCACTTCCCTTTCTCCCTCAGACGTATTGCGCCGGCGGAAGAGAGTGTGCACTGCCTAGGACCGCGGGAATTTGAACTTCGTCTCACCTTCTGCCTACCTGAGCTTGGTGGACTTGAGGCCTAATTGTCTCAGATCTCTTGCTTTCAAAAGAGCGAGGGCCTTGCCACGTCCTTTGCTTTGCTCGGGCTGCTGGTGGCTAGTGCTGGTCTGGTTCGAGCTTGTAGGTTAGATTAGTTGCTAACGTTCAAGACCTGTTTTACCTTGCGCTCCAGATTCTGTGGAATTCCCTGTTATGTAGCCTGCAGCTAGGCACAGAAATGAGACTTCCCGTGAAACAATTCTTTTTCCAAGAAACTTAAAAATTTTGCGTATTTGCAACCAGAAACAAAGACGACTACTTTTATTATAATGTTGCGTTGTTGTTGAACACAATTCCTCCGGAGAATTTAAAACACACCGATAGGAGTTCCTTCTACTTTAGTATTTGCCCTTTTTTTTTTTTTAAAGATTTTATTTATTTATTTGACAGAGAGAGATACAGCGGGAGAGGGAGAGCACAAGCGGGGGCAGAGGAAGAGGGAGAAGCAGGCTTCCCGCCGAGCAGGGAGCCGGATATGGGGCTCGATCCCAGGACCCTGGGATCATGACCTGAGCCGAAGGCAGACACCCAACCACTGAGCCACCCAGGCACCCCTAGTATTTGCCCTTTAAAGACAGCCTGCCCCAAGTCTATGCAAAAACAAAATGTTCTTTTTTTCTTTTTTTTTTTAAAGATTTTTTTTTTATTTATTTATTTGACAGAGAGAGACATAGCGAGAGCAGGAACACAAGCAGGGGGAGTGGGAGAGGGAGAAGCAGGCTTCCCGCAGAGCAGGGAGCCCGATGAGGGGCTCGATCCCAGGACCCTGGGATCATGACCTGAGCCGAAGGCAGACGCTTAACGACTGAGCCACCCAGGCGCCCAAAAAAACAAAATGTTCTTTAACGCTCCTGACCTATTTTTGGAGTAAGTTAAAATGAAGAAAAATTAGTTGCTAATTAAGGCTTTTGGAGATACTCGAAAACTTAATGTAGGAGCATCTTTTTCACTCATCTGCTGGATTCAGTCCCAGATCTAGCATTCCTTAACACAGCCCTAGTCATTATGTTAAATATTACGCATAAACTGTGTATGTGGGTAGTTATTCTTAAATCAGAAGCTATTACTCTCTGCTAATTTAGGAATATTTATAAACACAAATATTCCTATATTTCCCCCTACCCATTTCTTTCTCAAAAATTCATGTTTCTTGTTTTTGTTATGCACCCCCCCCCCCTTTTTGAGGTCTTGATTTGTCTTCTGTATTGTGGAATTTGGTTCTTTTCATATTTGTCATCCTATCAAAAGAATTGCCTATTTTTTATAGTTAACTCTTGGGACTATAAATTCCAAACTATTAATCATTTAGATTTCCTTTTTTTTTTTTTTTTTTTTTTGACCAATCTAAGTTATTTATTTAAGCCATCTCCTGCCATAAGCAAAAGGATGGAAGATCAGTATACTGGTCATCATTTGATGCAAGTAAGGAAGGTGAGCTTAAGGTCCCATAGACTTTTCTTTTTTCTGGTCCGTGTGCAGAGTCATGGTCCAAACCAGTGCTGTGGTCCCCACTGGGTGGTGGTCCAGGTTCTCTTCATTCATCTTCATAGCCGGTTGGAAGTGGATTCACGTGAGAGTTATGGAATAGACTATGATTACCATCTCCCCAGGGAAAGGGCTTGGACCTGATGCGGAGATGGGGGTAGGCGACGAACTCGGGTCTCTCGTGCTCTCCGTGAGGCGACTTCAGGAAGACATTCAGCATGCTCACACCCACGCCAGGGAGCGCTACGAAGTAGGTGAGAGCCTTCCACATGCGAGCTGAGCCCTCCTCGCCGTGGGCGCCACTCGACGTGGAACGCCCCAGCTGTGCCCCGGACCGACCTAGGAGCCCAGACAGCCGGGACACAGATGCCGCCGCCGCCATTTTCGACCTGGACCCGATTTCTTCCATTTTTTAAATCTTTTTATATTCTTCATGCCACAGTTCTTTATGCAAAATCATATTTTATTGCATCCTTCCAAACTATCAGTTTGTGTTGATAAACTCTAAAAGCTATTCTAAAGCTTTCCCTTTCACTCCCACACATAAAGAACTGACAATTAATTAGATAGAAAGTAAATTTTTTCCTCCTTTTCAAACATCCTCTTCCCTATTCTATTAAAAGTTATAATTTTTTTTAAAAGAAATATTGTTATGTCAAAAGATTTGAAGGTTACTTTGTGTTCTCAGTTTTATTCATTTAGACCATTGCTGTCACAGGCTAATGTTTTTCTTCCCGAAAAGGTGAGCTTTTTAAAATTACGGTGAGAGGGGTGCCTGGGTGTTTCAATTGGTTAAGCCTCTGACTCTTGGTTTCAGCTCTGGTCATGATCTCATGAGTGGTGGTATCCAGCCCTGCATTGGGCTCGGAGCTCAGCAGAGAGATTCTGCTTGAAGATTCTCTCCCTCTGCCTGTTCCCCTGCTCATGCATGTGCTTGCTCTCTGTCTCTGCTCTCTAAAATAAATAAATAAATCTTAAAAATTAAAAAAAAAAAACTATAGTGAGAATTATATGTAATTTCCTATATATTTAAAATGTTTTCTACCATAAGAAGCTAAAAGAAAAGTGGTTCTGACTTGAAGAGGAATTTGTAGGTCACAACTAAGATCTATTATTGGAATAAACTAAAAAAAAATACCTTAACGAGGAGGTAGTATGGTGGGTGGAAGGAACAGGTGTCTATTTCTGCATATCATTACATACTTAATTCTGACATTGCAAGTGTCCAAATACGAATATGCCTGAGATTTTGACTGAATGTGCTTGAGATTTGGGCTGGTACTAAAACAATCCCAGTGGAGTGACCTGTGGCAGTGGTGCAAATATCTGTATCATTCATCCTGCCTGCTCCTTACTATGGGTGTGCTTTGGAGACCTTTGCTTGTTCCAGAAGCACATTTGCACTTCTTAAAAGTTACTTATTTCCAGCAAATCAAGAGTGAGTGCAAAGCTGCATTTATGTTTATATAGAAGACTATTTAGATAACACATAGAGGCTGTAAGATACAGTTGAACTTAAATGCAAACAACAGATAAATTGAGTCCCTATCATGTCTGTAAAGTGCTTTGGGAATTAAAATGTAAAATAAATTGTGCTTCAGCCCTTAAATTTATTTTTACATACTAATTTAATAAACACTTATGTAGCTGTTACTATGAGCTAGGCACTGTTTTAAGCACTTTACAAATATTAATTAATCTTTATAATAGCTCTTGGACTCAACAAGGTTAATCTACAAAATAAGAAATTTAATGATTCACTCAGCAGCAAAATCAGAGTCATTTATCATTTCTCTCTTTCCCATATATATCCTACAAGAGCCAATAAAGAAATATCCAAGTCATTATATTTAAAAGTTTACATTCCTGAGGCACCTGGGTGGCTCAGCCAGTTGGGCGTCCAATTCAGTTTCAGCTCAGGTCATGATCTCAGGGTCGTGGGATTGAGTTCCTCTTAGGTGGGCTCTGCACTGGGGGTGGAGCCTGCCTGAGATTCTCTCTGTCCCTCTCCCCTTCAAGCTCGCTCTCTTAAAAAATAAAAAACTTACATTCCTGTTAACAGACAACCTCATGATGTAGAACTTAATATCATAAATGCAGTATCAAGGCTTAATCACTGTTGATTTAAAGCATTGACAATAACAAAAAATAATTGGACAATTTCTTGGAATTTAGTGAAGTAGAGTCAGACCCTTAGTTTTATTACCTGCAAGTAAATGGATTTGGAAGAATAAAGAGTAATGATGTCAAAAGACATCAGTCACGCTGTTGCTTATACATCAGCCATATCTAATATAATGTGAATTCATTTGGTGTTGAATAAATGGGGCTCAGCAAACTACACATTTCTAAGTGTCAGCCTTACTTAAGGGAGAGGAGGCTGGTTCATACTCATAATGACTTTGACTAGAAGTAAATGTTTGAGGGTACAACTTGTGGTCTTCACTGCTCTTGGTTATATCTTAAACTTAATTTTTGTAAGAAATGATAATTGAGGTGATTAAATATTGGAAAAGATTTTGTTTTCTCACATATTTAAAAAATCAAATCTGTTATAAAAATATATTTCTCTTCCTATGGGTTTAATCTCCATATAGCAGTTTTAAAACTTTATTCATTTACTTCTGTATCGCTATGTAGTTTTTTTCTAATTTGAGTTTTCTCTGGTGATTTCTCATAGGTTCAGAGAGGATTAGTAATCTACGTGTGTTTTTTCAAGGGAGCTAATAAAGAACTTCTTCCCAAAATGGGTACGTACTTGATGTTTGTTTTTTTAAAAGTAAAAATGAGTAGGAACAGATAGATGAACCAGAAGAGGTAAAAACCACAATCTTAAGTTTTACTGGTAAGTTTTAAATGAGTTAACTCTACAGTTGTTGGCTTTAGCTACTTTTGCCTTTTCCAAAGTTTAAAGTAAGCAAGTGTGGTGGGATTCTTTCAAAACATCTGCACCATTTCAGATGGCTTATAGATTAGTTTAGAAGAGTATACACACACGCGTGCGCACACAGCACAATTGAGATTCAGCCACATTTCTAACAGAAACTTGTTAGAAGCAGGGTGGCCACATAGGAAGAAGCAGATGCTTCATTTCTTTTCTTTTCTTTTTTTTAAGATTTTATTTTTTTATTTGACACAACAAGTAGGCAGAGCGGCAGGCGGAGGGAGAGGGAGAAGCAGGCTTCCTGCTGAGCAAGGAGCCCAATGCGGGGCTTCATCCCAGGACTCTTGATCCCGTGACCTGAGCCGAAGGCAACTGCTTTAACTAACTGAGCCACCCAGGCGCCCCAGATGCTTCATTTCTTAATATAGTTTCCTTATCTCCCACAGCCCCTGACGGGGTCATGTTGGTGACACTGTATGTGCAAGATGTGGGTCCCATCAAATCTGGACAGCTAAGTCTTATTATTATGGAAAATTTTAAATTAACTATTTATGCACCTTTTTTTAAATAAGAAATGTATATAAATATAAGGTTTTCCTGATCTTGAACAAGGTTCAGTGTCATCACAACCATACCTCCTCCAGGGACAGAAAAGCTGGGTTAGTGTTCAGTTATCTCTGAACACTAATTTACCTGCCTGCAGTTCTCCACTGTCCCTGATAGTCCATAGCACTGCACATTTCTTGTGATAATTACATAGTTTCAGATACACCACATCAAATACTAGATAGTATTTGATAAAATAATTATGTACAAAAAAAACCTGAATTAATGAAGCTATCCCTAAGGTTGGGGACAGGTTATATTCTCTTTATTAGTAGCGGACAGCACCCATTAGTTGGATTAATAAGAAATATAAATTACACAAATGGGTAGTTGCAACATGCAGAAGTTAACCTAGAAGAGCTTCAAGTAGTGGCACTCCAGGGTAAATAGCCCAATGAGGAACCTCTGGGGCAAAAGGCTAAAAACTCCCAGAGGTAATTTTATACCAAGACATCAAACATGTTTGACAACTTTGTCAGGGGATGAAAACTAGACTTAAAGGACTATGATAGGTAAGGGGGAAAGCCAATAACTGATGGTTTGAAATTTGATTCTGGAAGATAATAGGGAGCTTTCTAGGGTTTAAAGAGAAAATGAGGGGTGCCTGGCTGGCTCAGTCAGTGGAGCATGCAACTCTTGATCTCAGGATCATGAGTTCGAGCCCCATGTTGGGATATAGAGATTACTTTAAAAAAAAAGCGGGGGGGCGGCGCCTGGGTGGCTCAGTCGTTTTAAGCGTCTGCCTTCAGCTCAGGTCATGATCCCAGGGTCCTGGGATCGAGCCCCGCATTGGGCTCCCTGCTCAGCGGGAAGCCTGCTTCTCCCTCTCTCACTCCCCTTGCTTATGTTCCTTCTCTCCCTGTGTCTCTCTCTGTCAAATAAATAAATAAAATCCTAAAAAAATAAAATAATAGAGCAAATGAAATGAAGGCTCCTATTACAGAGGATGATTTGCCAAGACCTATTGCTTGGGTACTGGACATTCTGTCCATTTTCCTAAGTTAATATTTTGCCTTGAATTAAATCTTTATTGACCATAGAAAGTGTAGTAGAAATCTACAAAAACAGGAAGAGAATTTTTGTCATTGTGACTTAAGATTGACTCCTAAAGTTGTTTCATACTTTCTTAAGTGACTCTTAAGCATAATAAAGTGAAATGAGTCAACCAAATCCAAGCTACATTTTGTGTAATAGTAAATAAATCCTGTGCGCTTCCATCTATGTCTAAGTTCACTCTGAATACATACATTAAGACTGTGATGAATTAGGAGGTCCACCTTAGCTCTTTTAGTGGACAATCGAAAATAAAACTGTATATATCATGATTCTCAGTAAAGAACAGAGATTCTATCCCATTCTGCTGGTTGGTGTGAGTTATAAAGAAAAAAAAAAGTCCATCTGTTATTGATAGCATTAGCTTGTACTTCCTTTATTCCAGGAGGCAAAGTAAGCCTGTGTGATGGGCTTCTCTTAAACCCCACCTCATACTTTTACATGGATTCAGATCTTTCTAATCAAATCATATACCCCTTGGGAACATAACCAGTTATATCCATAAAGTCTGAAGTTACATGGCTAACATAGAGATGTGCAGAATCTTTCTCAATTCATTTTCAGTATAATTGAACTGAGATCCAGGAACCTGTCAAAGCTTAACTTCCCGTATACATCGTTGGAGATACTTGATTGATAACCTGTCTTAAGATCTTTGAGGTTCCAACATACCATTGATTCCTTGTCTCATTTTAATTCTACTTACTGACAGTTGTATTTGTATTATATTTATTTCTACATACTGATATTTGTATACCAACAACATTAATTGAATTCTCAGTTATAGCCAGTAGAGGGAGGTGTGAGGAAGTATAATAAATTGTACTTACCTCGCTCGCCTGTTATTCCAAAATTGTCTACTTAGTCTGTCACTAGCCTGAGGCCTGGCTAGCTGGATAGAGATTTCCCTTGGAACGAAGTGCCCTGGAGAGTTACAGTTTCCTTAGAAGCAATCAATAACAACTGCTGGCTATATAGCAAAGTCCTATTCATAATAGAGAAAATTAGAGGTATTTTAAAATAGATGTTAGTTGAAAATTGAAAATGCTTAATGCATACTTTAGGAATTCATTTGGGTGTTCATCTTGGCAGGTTTCTACCAGGTCAATTCCCTGATCTGTAGAGTGGGGCAACCAGACTGAGTCTTTCCTAATATTTACTACAAACCCTCCAATACTTGAAACCATTGACAACCCTACTAGAAAGCATACCTTTTCAAGCCTAATTATTGGGTAGGTGTGTGAGATCTATATAGTTTCTTTTACCATTTGTCCTCTGAGGAATATTTTATTTTTAAGATTTTATTTATTTGAGAGAGAGAGAGAGTGTGTATGTGTGTGTGTGTGCAAGCATGGGAAGGGGCAGAGGAAGAGGAGAGAGAATCTCAAGCAGACTCCATGCCAAGCATGGAGCCCAAATGAGGGCTTGATCTCACCACCCTGAGATCATGACCTGAGCTGAAATCAAGAGTTAGATGCTTAACCGACAAACCACCCAAGCGCCCCTGAGGAATATTCTTTATAAGCAGAAGTTATTTATACCCTTTATGGAGTCAAGAAGACCCTAAGGCTATTCATATTAGGTGTTTCTTTTGTTTATTGTTTTGAAAATAGCTAATGTTGAGATGTAAAGGTTTTCTAAGTTTAGATTTTTAGCTAGACATAGATATTTATGGCTTTTTTGACAGTTCTTAATAGCTATAAGAGTATAGTGTCATAAATGCCATAAAAATAATAACACCATGTTTTCTTGTGTGTTTATGAACATAATGCCAGTATACCTTTTGATTTACTTTTTTGGTTGTAACTGAATTTCTGATGATGCTTGTTTTCAGCTTTACTCCTCTCCCATGGGTTATATTTGTCATATGATTAGACTGTGTTACATAGTGCCTTTGAGATTATGCAACTGCAAAATTATCTGGTTTATAATCATAATAAACCTGGAACCTTTGTCTCAGTTTAGAACTCTAGGCAATTAAGTTACTCTAAGATTTCTATTTAATATTCTTTGTTATAAAGCAGAATTTGGTGTGAGGAGGATTCATCATGGCCTTTTTCCAATGAGATTTGCTTATGGAATATAAAAAGGAACAAAAATGCAAAATCTTCTCATGTATCCCCCTGGGGCAACAGTATTTTGAGGTTTCAATATACAGTTACTTTTTAGTCCTTACTGCATGAATTTATTGTTAGTAATCTTGACTGCCCAGTTGGATTTAAAACATCATGCCATTTTTTGCATGAAATTTGCCTTATTTTCCTGCTTAGGTCATTTAGCTTAGTGAAGCAGTTCTTTAAATCTGAGTAGAGATTTTGGGTAAAAAGCATGAGCCAACAAACTAGATTTTAAACATGAGATTTGCTGACTAGATGATTATTGGTTTTCTTCATGTTTCTGACTCCAAGATGTTTTGCCTTTCTTCCCCACCCAGTTAATACACTGTTAAATGTGAAGTTAAGTGAAACAGAAAATGGTAAGCACGTGTCTATATTGGACCTACCTGGCAATGTTCTAATCATCCCTCAAGCCACCCTTGGGGGGAGAGTAAAAGGAAGAAACATGCAGTATCACTCTAACTCTGGAAAAGAAGAAGGCTTGGAACTTTATTCCCAATTTGTGATTCTATGTGAAAAAGAACTGGCTGCCAACAGCAAGTGTGCCGAAGCTGGGGTTGTGGTGGAGCATGGTACATACGGGAACAGGCAGGTGTTACAGCTGGATACCAACGGACCATACACACACCTAATTGAGTTTTGAAAAATTAAAAGTTTCTACAGTTGTTTTCTGGTATAAAATGATCTCAACTATAATTCGATTTTCTTCCTCTTCTTGAATACACTAATCTGCAGCATTTTTAGACAAGAAAATCCTGGGTCCTATCCAGACCTCTGCAACCTGTTAATTGGATGACCTTGCCTTGCCAAGTCACCAAACTCTGGATCTCAGTCACCTTTCGTCCTGCTTTCCCCTACACTTCCACTTGAAAACTTGAAAAATGCTTTCTATTCACCTTATAGTCACTGTGGAAATGTTCTTAGAGAGCTGTATTTAAGTATTTTGCATGAAGAATTTTGTGCGATCAAGAAAAATATTTCTTATACCCTCAAATGTATGAAGTATGTAATAAAAATAACTTTGTATTAAAATTAGGTAAAATCCCACGCAAACCGATTACAGTTTTGTCAATTTTGTTTTACTATTTCAGTTTTCCATATTCTGAATGAAAACAATATGTTACTTACTATTCTTTTTAATAATATCTGTGAAAATGTAGTCTAGAAATGTTATTGTGCATTATATTACTTTCCAAGGACATCCAAGTGCTTTAAATCATTTTAAGAATCTTTAGTTGAGGGGTGCCTGGGTGGTTCAGTCGGTTAAGCGTCTGCCTTCTGCTCAGGTCATGATCCCAGGGTCCTGGGATCAAGTTCCACATCAGGCTCCTTGCTCAGCAGGGAGCCTGCTTCTCCCTCTGCCTACCACTCCCCCTGCTTGTGCTCTCTCTCACTCGCTCGCTCGCTCTGACAAATAAAAAAATCTTTTAAAAAAAAGAATCTTTAGTTGAGGGGTGCCTGGGTGGCTCAGTCGTTAAGCATCTGCCTTCAGCTCAGGTTGTGATCTCGGAGTCCTGGGATGGAGCCCTGCACAGGCTCTGTGCTCAGCGAGGGGTCTCCATCTCCCTCTGCCTCTGTGCTCTCTCGCTCTCTCTCACTCTCAAGCAAATAAGTAAAATCTTTAAAAAAAATCTTAAGTTGATACAAGAACAAGGTATGAAGATTAAAAAATGTTTTTATTTGGGGCGCCTGGGTGGCTCAGTCGTTAGGCGTCTGCCTTTAGCTCAGGTCGTGATCCCAGAGTTCTGGGATTGAACCCCACATCGGGCTCCCTGCTCAGTGGGAAGCCTGCTTCTCCTTCTCCCACTCCTCCTGCTTGTGTTCCCTCTCTCGCTGTGTCTCTCTCTGTCAAATAAAATCTTTAAAAAAAAGTTTTTATTTAATATACCAATTGGTTAATTAATACTTCTGTTTCTCAGTTTTTTTACCAAAATAATGTATGTCTCATTTTCTGTCCTTGGTTTTTAAAAGTTACTGCTTTGTGAAATTATGTTCATAAGTTTTCTAGGAAGTCCTTTCTTACTTAGATTGCCACAAAAGGAAGAAAAAAAAAGGGAAGCTTTCTACTGCAATTATTTGGAAACAAGCTGACTTGTTCTTTTCCATATTATTTAACGATTTCGAGCCAGTGTTTTTTCTGTTAGTGAATGTTTGTGCCCCACCCCCATTCACATGTTGAAGTCCCCCAATTTAATGGTATTTGGAGATGGGGCTTTGGGAAGTAATTAGGGTTAATGAGATCATAAGAGTGGGTCCCTCATGATGGGATTAGAATCTTCATAAGAAGAGTAACCAGAGAGCTTGCTTGCTCGTTCTCTTTGCTCCCACCATGTGAGGATGCAATAGGAAGGGGGCTATCTACAAACTAGGAAGAGAACCCTTATCAGAAACTGACCATGTTGACACCTTGATCTTGAACTTGCAGCCTCCAGACTGTGAGAAAATAATTTTCTGTTGTTCAAGCCACTCAGTCTATGGTATTTTGTTAGGACAACCTGAGCTGATGAAGATAGTGATACAAGATAGACAGCTAATGAGGTAGATTTTTCAGTCAAGAGAAAAAGATATATGAGAAACTGAAAGAATAAATGAATCAATAAAAGATAATCAGTTTTTGCAAACTCCTCTGACTTTATTTGAAAAGATATTTTGAAGTGTAAACACCAAATAATATTTCTAATTAGCAAAAGATGAAGAAAATAACTTGAATAAACATCTTAAGTAGCTGCTAAAAATTCCTTTGTGTCATCATTCCTTTAGGTCTGTCCTCCTAAGATAGTTAAAATTTTTGTTATCATGAAAATCCTATTACTCTGTATCCTTCCTGTACTATTCTATTTTGGAACTTGAGAATCAATAACTGGCTTGGTAATGAGCTCATTGTCCTTAACTCTTGCTTTATTGATTCATGATACACTTATTGAAATGTAATAAACTATTCATAAACTTTTGAACTCCAATTTTCTCAAAGCTTTTCTGAGAAGGTGTATATGTCTTTTGGAAAAGATTATGTGTTACCTATTTTAAATCATTTTGATTTTGTGTGTAGGTGAAATGCTGACTCATAGCCCTAGATTGCTGTTTTA
Organism: Phoca vitulina; assembly: GCF_004348235.1. Lineage (NCBI taxonomy): Eukaryota > Metazoa > Chordata > Mammalia > Carnivora > Phocidae > Phoca > Phoca vitulina. The sequence continues at coordinate 8,170,644 of NW_022589710.1, read as the reverse complement.
TAGTTTTTTTTAAAAAATTTGCTTGAGGTACTTGTGGAGAATAGCAATTTCAACTACATGAAGAGTTATTAAGCAGAAAGTGATGGCCAACTTTCATTTCCAAGGAGGCTAGGACAAGAGAATTAAGACAGGAGAAATAGTGGATATGAAAATAAATACATCTTGGCTTTCTGTAGCTCTTCTGGCCCAAGGTGCTCAAAGAACCTTCAATAGATCCCTCCTTTTATCTTCCCAGTGTATAATGAGGATAGTGCTGTGGAAAGTAAGACAGTGCTTATTTTTCCCAAGATCATACTATAGGGAGGAATAATGTCCATCTTTCTACTTTTCCTTAAATGAGAATTGTTAAAACTGACATTGATCTTGGTAAAGGCTTAGCATCTCCCAGTGTGGATCACTTGAGAAAGAACAGCCAATAAATTGGTTTACTTACAGAATTAGGTGGCAGTAGGGTTGCACCTAATTTATGTGCCTTCTGCCTCTGTTTTTCTAAGATTCTAGAATGTCTCAGAATTTCTAAGTATTATTTTATCTGCCCATTTAGAAACAATATGGGTTCAGTTACAGAAAATACTGTATATAAGACATTACTGATGGGGCGCCTGGGTGGCTCAGTTGGTTAAGCGACTGCCTTCGGCTCAGGTCATGATCCTGGAGTCCCGGGATCGAGTCCCACATCGGGCTCCCTGCTCAGCAGGGGGTCTGCTTCTCCCTCTGCCCTCTTCCCTCTCGTGCTCTCTGTCTCTCATTCTCTCTCTCTCAAATAAATAAATAAAATCTTTAAAAAAAAAAAAAAAAAAGACATTACTGATGAATGTGGTTTTAATATCTTGAATATACTCATACAAAGTAAAATCAAACACACTTACCATTCCTTCATTAGTTCAAGTAAAAAAAGGCCCACCGTTAATGAATCATATCTGTATTAATGATGATTTATTGACTCCATAATGAAAGAAGTCAACTTATCAATTATAAAGATCAAATGCTATGGAGTCCTATGCCACTTGTTTTGTAGAATAAGAATTCACATTGGTGTTTTAAGACAGTGACATGTCCTATTTTTAATATCTATGGTTAATATTGCACAGGGCCTGATTTGTTATATGTAGATATAGTTAGGGCACCTGGGTAGCTCAGTGGGTTAAGTGTCCAACTCTTAGTTTTGGCTCAGATCATGGTCGCACGGTTGTGAGATCAAGCCCCCGTCAGGCTGTGGAGTCTGCTTGAGATTCTCTGCCTCTCCCTCTCCTCTGCCCCTCCTCCCATTCACATGCATGCTCTCTCTCACTTTGGCTCTCTAAATAAAATCTTATGTATTTATTAAGTTTAATCATTCCCAAACTTACTGAATTAAAAAAAAAAACTAGAAATGCCTTACCTATTAATTTATTGAAATAATACTAGTTTCAGAAAGGGAAGATCTACAGAAAAGTAACATTTTCATTCTGAAGCCACACTGTAGTGACGACTTTAAATGTTTGATAGTCTCCTAATTATTCTCCCTTCCTCCTATTTCTCCTGCCTCTAATCCTTTTTGCAGACCATCTCCAAGGTAATGATCCTAGAACAGTCTTTTCTCCATGATATTCCACAGTTCAGAAACTTTTTTTTATTAAGTTGTTTATTCTAACCCCAGGATAGTTAAACATACAGTGTTATATTACCGTTCAGAAACTTTTATAACCTTTTAACTACGGGTCAAAGTCTAAACTTCTGAAGTTGGAATGAAAGTTCTCCATACTCCTTGGGAGTGAATGAAATCATGCAGGGAGAACTGTAGAGAGGACCAATGTCAGAATCGTGGGAAAACATAAAGGAAGAGCAAAAAAATGAGAGGCCAGAGGACACTATAGAGATCAGAAATGCAGAGAGAACCCAAAAAACACAGTATTAAGATAATTTTCAAGATGTAAACGGTGACAAAATCAGTGCCACATACTGAAGAAAAACTGGATAACACAAAGACTGAGGAGAGACCTCTAGGCCTAGCAGTTAGGTATTTTCAAGCTTCTGGAAAATTGGTGTTAATTTTACAAGATTCAGTAGAAGTAGAAAAAGATTCTTAATCTTTTGTCCTTGGGCAGAGTGTCTCAAAGTGTGCCAGTGGACCAGGAATCACCTGGGAGCCTAATATTTTAACAAAATGCAGTTTTTGAGGACCATCCCAAACATACTCTATTAGAATCTCAGGACTTAGAATCTATCTACTCAGCAGTGTCCCCCTGGTGATTCTCATGAACACGGGAATCCCAGAACCACCGTTGCTCGGAATGAAGTGCAGACTTACTGCTATCACAGTTTTATACTCTGGCTCCAGCTTGACTTTTTTTTTTTTTTTTTAAGATTTTATTTGAGACACAGAGCAAGAGAGAGAAAGCACGCACGCGTGTGCACGGGGGAGGGGGAGGGGCAGAGGGAGAGGGAAACGCAGACTCCCCGCTGAGCAGGGAGCCCAGTGCTGGGCTCCATCTTAGGACCCTGAGATCAGGACCTGAGCCTAAGGCAGACATTTAACTGACTGAGCCACCCAGGCGCCCCTCCAGCTTGACTTTCTAACCCTTTCTCCCACTACTCTTAATAGAAATTCCCCAATGTAACTCTTAATAAGTTTTTCTTAAATCATGCCCATGCCTGAGTTGCCCTGTGCTTTCCTAAATCCATCACCATTCGATATCTAGCTCAATCTCTTCTGATCCCAGAGTAGTTTGTCCTGCCTCTACCTTCCTCCGAATTGTGGTTGTCCCACTCTTGACACTTGTGATGGGTCTTACGAGGTTGAGTACTTTGGCTTTAAATATTTTGTTTTATGTGTCTTAACTGTAAGAGTATAACTCACATTGGGCAGAACCAATATAATAGCGAGCATACATAACATAGTATAATGTTTTTTGTAATCTCTCACGGTACTTCCACAGAGCTATTTTTGTTGTCCATGCTCATAATTCTCAGTAAATATTACCTAATCAATATGAACATATGTCGGGCGCCTGTGTGGCTCAGTCGGTTAAGTGTCTGTCTTTGGCTCAGGTCATGATCTCAGGGTCCTGGGGTCGAGTCCTGCATCGGGCTCCTTGCTCAGTGGGGAGTCTGCTTCTCCCTCTCCCTCTGCTGCTCCCACTGCTTGTGCTCTCTTTGTCTCTCTCTCTCAAATAAATAAATAAAATCTGGTCGCCTGGGTGGCTCAGATGGTTAAGCATCTGCCTTCGGCTCAGGTCATGATCCCGGGGTCCTGGGATGGAGCCCCGCATCGGGCTCCCTGCTCTGTGGGAAGCCTGCTTCTCCCTCTCCCACTCCCCCTGCTTGTGTTCCCTCTCTCACTGTGTCTCTCTCTGTCAAATAAATAAATAAAATCTTTAAAAAAATTAAAAATTAAAATAAAAAAATAAAATTTGACCTATTACATCAGCTTTTTTCTGAATGTGAAAAGAATTTATGTAGAGGATGCACCACACTCTATTTAACAGTATCTGAGAAACACTAGCTATAAACAGTTGGCGTTGGGAAAGTAATTGTGGACTTTTTTGAAGGGGGGGATGTTAGAGTTTTTTAGGGAACATCTGACTGCAAAAATGCCATCCTTGACTCCAACTTAGAGATATTGTTTACTTAGCTTTGTTCTCACATAGATAAACTAAGGCACTTTCTACAGAAAGCATTCTTTTTTTTTTTTTTGAGAGAGAGCTGGGGGAGGGGCAGAGGGAGAGAGAGAATCTTAAGCAGGCTCCACGCCCAACATGTCCCACAACCCTGAGATCATGACCTCATGACCTGAGCCGAAATCAAGAAATCAGGAGTCTGAGGCTTAACTGACTGAGCCACCCAGGCACCCCTCAAGGCATTCCTTTAATCTACTTCTCAGCCCCAAGGAAGTCTCTTCATGAGTAGATATGATCATCTTCAAAGTTTAGTTTGCTCAGTGCCTGGATTAATTTATTTCCTCATTACATTCAGATAGTCCTCATGGCTTTGATTTCTTTTCACAGTATGCATGCTTGCCTTTTTTAAGCCAGATGTTGAAAATGTTCTTTTTTTAAAAAAGATTTTATTTGTCAGAGAGAGAGAAAGAGAGCACAAGCAGGGGGAGTGGCAGGCAGAGGGAGAAGCAGACCCCGTCTGAGTGGGGAGCCTGATGCAGGACTCGATCCCAGGACCTTGGGATCATGACCTGAGCCAAAGGTAGATGCTTAACCACTGAACCACCCAGGCATCCCAAAAATGTTCTTTTAACATTTGCTTAATACCTCATCCTGGGTAGTTGCTCTCCACTTAAAGGTTGTAGTCTTTAGAATCTGCGGGTCAGCAGTCGAGCTGAGAGCTGTGTGAAATACATATTGTTTATTTTATTTTTAAGATTTATTTATTTATTTATTTGACAGAGACAGAGAGAGCAGGAACACAAGCAGGGGGAGTGGGAGAGGGAGAAGCAGGCTTCCCGCAGAGCAGGGAGCCCGATGCGGGGCTCGATCCCAGGACCCTGGGACCATGACCTGAGCCGAAGGCAGATGCTTAACAACTGAGCCACCCAAGCGCCCCAATACATATTGTTTAAACATGATCCTTAATCTCAAGGAGTTTACCATGTAGTAGGGGACATGATAGACACAAATATACTAGGTAATATGATGTGGTCAGTGATATCCAGATGATGCTATCTATGAACTATAGAGTAGCAGCAGATAGAGAAGATATTCTGGCTGGAGTGGTGAATCCCTGTTGTTAACAAAGGCAGGACAATTTGAGCTATCCCTTGAAGAATGGGTAGAATTTCTATAGGCCCAGGGGTGGGGAAGGGGGGCATTTCAAATGTTGGACTAATAGATAGTAAGATGTCATTGGAGGCTTTTGAAGAGAAGAGTGACATAATTAAAACAATTTTAAGGAGTGGTACCACTGGCAGTGGTAATAAGAATTTCAAAGAGATGAAAATTTGGCGGCAGGAAGACGTTTTTTTTAGTTGTACAGACATAAGGAGATTAGTGCTAACTTAGAACAATGATAGCGGCTGTGAACATGGAAATAAACATAACTGGAGATACTGAAAGGTGTTTGAAAACAAATACACTTCAAGGCAGCTGACTGGTTGTCGTGGAGCTAAAGGGAGGAATCAGAAATTAAAATCTCACATATGGGTTACTGAAGAAGATGAATTCAGATTTTAATATGTTGAGGTTGAGAGACCTGAAGGTTTATCCAAGTGGAAATACCAAGCAGATTTGTTACTCAGGGCAGAGAGTGTACAGATTTGGAAGTCTTATTTATGAAAGTGATAGTTGAAGCCCCAGAAATAGACAACATTTAATCATCCAATATTCACTGAGTGCCTACTCTGGTAAGTATAAGAAGTACACTAAAAAAGAAAAGGGCAGTTTCTGTCCTCTTGGAGATCATAACAACTGGTGTGTTAAGACAGTTAAGTGGAACACAGAGAAACTGGGGTGCCAAAAGAAAGATAAAAACAGTACTGTGGAGATTGGAGAGAGAGATTTCATCTAGTTAGGGGAGCACTAACATTTCCGTATAATTTTGAAGATTAAAAGATATAAGAGGGTCGCCTGGGTGGCTCAGTCAGTTAAGCATCTGCCTTCAGCTCAGGTCATGATCTCAGGGTCCTGGGATCGAGCCCCACATTGGGCTCCCTGCTCAGTGGGGAGCCTGCTTTTCCCTCTCCCTCCACCTGCCGCTCCCCCTGCTTGAGCTTTCTCTCTCTCTCTGTCAAATAAATAAGTTTAAAAACTTTTTTTAAAAAAGAGATATGAGAGAGAGGATGTAGAGAACAACAAAGCGCTTGAGTTTCAACCAGATTTAGAGCAACAGACGGAAGAGGAAAAATTGACAAAGAAAGAGCAGACAGACAGAGATAGGTGGAGAAAGTGGAAAAAATAAGTGGAAACACCAGTATCCTGGAGTTCAAGGTTTCAAGAATTGGGGAAGTGGATACAAACATATAGAAATTTGAAAGAATTATATGCTTAACATCTGTATGCCCACAACCTGGATTCTGTAGTTAGCATCTTGCTATATTTGCTTTAATACCTATCTATCTATCTGTCCATTTCAAGAATGAGACTATTTTGTTTTGCCAAGAGTTTTAATTTATTCCTCCTCTTTCCTCACTTTTTGCCTCTACTGATTAAGCCTCTCCCCTCAGAAGTGCAGGTTGTTGTGAGCCTGCTGCATTTCACTGTATGCCCAGATTCACTATACTTACTTCATGGGAAAACCTCTCTACTCCATGTGCCTTTTTTGTCTTTAAAGAAAGGTCCTGAATGATGGTTCACGGGAGAAATAATATCCCCACCCTTCAAGTTAGTTTAGTTAGCTTTCCCTGGAGGTCTGAATCTGAGAATAGAGAAGAAGCTGTTTCTAAATGACTCCATGATTTGTCTAGCTTTCTAGCAGTTTATCAAAAGATGGTTTGAGGACCACCTTCGTTGGAATGACTAGAAAAACTTGTTAAAATGCAAATTCCTGCATCTCATCCTGGAACTACTGAATCAGAATTTCTGATGTGAGGCCTGGGAATCTGCATTTTAAAAGTCGCTGTTCCCCATCTGCGACTCCCATACAGACCAGCATCTGAGAATTGCTTGTATAGTGGTAATATCTCCAAACCGAGAGTCAGGAGACTTCTGTTGGAGTCTCAGCTTTCCCATGGACTGTGTGTGTTATCCAACCCTAGGGTAACTCAATCCCTCTAGGACGTATGGTGAAAGGGAAAGAATTGAACTTGGTCTAAGATTCGTGTTCTCTTGATTCTATGATGCTGTTCAGCTCTACCATTTTGTGGAACTCTTAAAACTGAATGCAGTAAATTAGAAGCTCTTGGTGAAACTTTAATCAGATGAACTGAAAAGATGTTTAGGCTTATATTCATTTGAGCCATAGTTGTTTCCTTCCCTTCAACTGGTGCATGAGTTACTCATCACAATAACTAAATTCTTGCCTCTCATGAGTTTTCATTTGGTTTTTCAAAGCTGAACCTTGAAATGAGCTTCGGGCATTTCACTCAGTCTTTTGCCATTTCATAGCTCCGTGTTTCCTTGGTGATTCCAGTGTTCATAGTCCGCCAGGTCCACTCTGAGCTGTTGCCACTCTGCATTCCTTTTACATTGTTGATAAGAACCTTCTCTTTCCTATAAAGAAAGTGACTTATTTTCTCAGGGCTCTGAATTGGCAGAAGTTAATGCAAGTTTTAAAGCTGTATTTAGCAGGGAAAGAGAAAAACGTCTGATTGTCTTAAGCAACAATTAAATTTTGTGCCCTCAATCACCTTGATTTGGGGTAGGATTTTTTTTCCATTATAAATCTGGGCCTGATTTTAGTTTCAAGATGATTTCAGAATATTATTTTAAATGTTGCTCAGTGTTCTTGCTATCATCTCATAAATAATAATGATGAGTGCCCAGATCCTCCAACAACATTGTTTTTAATCTTTTTCTTTCAGTGGTATTACAAATTTGCTATTTGCTAAACTTTTCCAAAAATGTTATTGGCAAATCTTATTTACTGAGGTCATGTGATCAGAATAAAGTCCATCCAGTATATAGCCCACGTATTTGTGTTTATCCTAAAATATGTGTAGGAGTATAGTAATGGCATATTAATTCTCATATTTTCTCCTCTTTTTTTCCCTTGATATTTTCATTTAGAAATAAGAAATTATGCAAGCATTTTAATACTGAGCCACTGCTACCCTCGGTTTGATTAATATTTGAGATTATTTAATTAACGAGATCCTTACTACTTAGTATGTGCAAAGCAGCGGTTGACATTACAAGCAAACAGCTACGTATATTGCAAGATACCTACCATTAAGCTTACATACTGATTCATCCTGAATTACACAGTAATCAGTAGAAAACATATTGGATTTTAGCCCTCCTAGGAGTTCTTTGTTGGATACACTCAGAATCCAAAAGACATAGTCTTTTAAATAAGAATTGATTTAGGGAACCCCTGGGTGGCTCAGTCTGTTAAGTGTCTGCCTTTGGCTCAGGTCATGATCCCAGGGTCCTGGGATCGAGTCCCACAGCAGGCTCCTTGCTCAAGGGGGAGCCTGCTTCTCCCTCTGCCTGATAAATAAATAAAATCTTAAAAAAAAAAAAAAAAGAATTGATTTAGAATCTGCTATATACACAGTTTTGGGAAGCACAGGGGATAAAAATATAAAATGTGTTCCCTTCTTTTGTAGGTTCATATCTTTATATATTTAAGGAGACAGAGAAATTGGGGCAAGTAACATAAATCTGAAAGTTAGTTGCACATATGTGGTAGTTAAATCCACCAAAGCTAATAGTACGGGGTTCTTCAAAAAAAAATAATAACAGAGCTACCATATGATTTAGCAGTCCCACTTCTAGGTATATATCCAAAAGAATTGAAAGCAGATTCTCAAAGAAATATTTGGACACCCATGTGCATAGCAGTATTATTAATAGCCCGGGCATCTGGGTGGCTCAGTCAGTTGAGCGTTCAACTCTTGATTTTGGCTCAGCTTGTGATCTCGGGGTCTTGGGATCGAGCCCCACATAGGGTACCCCTGGGCATGGAACCTGCTTGGGATTCTCTCTCTCCCTTTCCCTCTGCTCCTCCCCCCACTCACATGTTCTCTCTCTCAAATAAATAAATAAATCTTAAAAAAAAAAAAAAGAAACAATAGCCAAGAGGTAGAAGCAGCCCAATGTCCCTTGAAGAATGAATGGATAAACAAAACTGGCTATCTGAGTATACTTAAACCACTGAACTATAAACTTTTTAAAAAGTCACCAAGGTGGAGGACATTGTCTAAGAGTGTGTAGAAAAGATGTCAAGAAACAGTAGGAAGCTGGGGGCGCCTGGGTGGGTCAGTCGGTTAAGCAGCTGCCTTCAGCTCAGGTCATGATCCCAGAGTCCTGGGATCGAGCCCCACGTCGGGCTCCCTGCTCAGTGGAGAGCCTGCTTCTCCCTCTCCCTCTGCCTGCCTCTCTGCCTACTTGTGTTCTCTCTCTCTCTCTCTGTCAAATAAATAAATAAAATCTTTAAAAAAAAAAAAAAAACAGTAGGAAGCTGAATATTTAAGAAACAGGCAGATTAAGACACCATCAATAGCTAACAAAGGGTGGGAAGAGAGGAGGCAGAAAAATTAAGAGTATTATGTCATGGAATCCAAGAGAAGGGAGAAGTTCTATTCAAGGACATTGTAGTGAAAAATATCCAGTCCACTAGAGAGGACAAATAGGAAAGGACTTTTAAAAAGCTGTTTGAATTGACAGTTAGGAAGTCACTGAACGGTACCAAATACAGATTCCTTGGAATTAGGTAAGCCAAATTCCTTTCAAGGAAGTTGAGGATGAAGGGAGTCAAAGAGCTATAATTTTGTATGAAAGCAATATTAAGGAATTTTTTTAAGATCCAGAAAATCTGAGCATGTTTTTAAAGGAAGAAGAAGTAGGGAGAGAAATTGAAGGGAAAAAAAGGGAGGCTTATGGAGCAAAATCCCATATCAAAAGCATAGGTAGACAGATGCTTTTGGAAAACTTTGGGTATCCTCCGAGATAAGAGGAAAAGATTGCTGGAAGTAGTATGAAAAGGAGAGTTCTAATGGAGCTCAGACATCATGCCCTCTACTTTTGCTATAAAACATAAGACTTGATTATCTGGGAGAGAGGAAGATGGCGCAGAGTAGCAGCTGAAGAACAGTAGTGCATGTTTGACAAAGCCACTTTAGGAATGGGGTAAGTGAGCCAACTAGTTGAGGCTAGAAATCATAAATAATGCAGCAAATTAGAAAACAAAGTTATGTAATTCTCTTGGCAGTCCAAGATCAGAAAAAGCAGATGGTTGGGTTGATCCACATTCAGGGATTGGCAGGGGAGGTGCAGTGTATTACGGTCATGGAGTGGAAGGAATTGGGAGTACAAGTAAGAAAATAGTTGAAACAGCTGACCTCAGAAACCAAACTGGACAAGGAAAAGATAAAAAAATAAAATCAGCTAGGAACTAACAGATTAGATGACAGAAGAGGTCAAGAAGACTAGAAGGGAAAGAAGTTAGCAGGGGAAGTTCAAAGAAAGGGAACTATGGAAGGATTGGAGACTGGGCACAGTATGAGATCTGTGAGGTAGAGCCATTATGAGTCATAACATGATCTAGGATGAGGCCATGGAAATGCGTAGCTTCAGTGGAGGTGTCAAGGAATTTAAAAGGTGGTGTGTCTGGGCTGGGGGAGAGTCTGGATGGCTCAGTCAGTTAAGTGGCTGACTGGATTTCGACTAGGTCATGATTTCAGGGTCATGGGATTGAGCCCCACATGGGGCTCTGCACTCAGTATGGAGTCTGCTTGTTCTTCTCTCTCTGCTCCACCCCCCCAACTCACGCACTCTGTCTCTCACTCTCTCTACCTCTAAAATAGATAAATAAATAAAATCTTTAAAAAAAAATTTTAAAGGTAATGTGTTGGAGGACTACTTCATCTAGACAATAAAGGTAACCCAGAATGATAAGACTCAGAATAGACAGAAATACCCACAACCCTGTGCCCAAATGTGTAATCACTGTGTGAGTATAATATGAAGGTCAGCAAAAATGCAGAGTTGGGGATGGGAAGAGAGTAATGTTCCAAGAGGATGTGAGCTTCGGAGGAGGACCACAAGAGAACTAGTCTGAAAACCCTGGGAGAGCCGGGAAATGTCAGCTCCATTTCCTGGCCTTGAAATAGGAATCACCTTCACTTAAATGGAACCGTGTGGTTGGGTTTCCACTATGGCAAAGAGATCAAAAGATTGTTAAGGACAGGTTTATTAAAAGTTTATTAAAGTTTATTAGAAATAGGATGGTATTTTAGAAAATAAAGTGGGATTAGTAGGAGAATAAGCAAACTAAGTTGTATGGCAAAGAGCAGATAAAAGAAAAAGTGACTAGACAAACTTACATAATGAGGGGACAGGGCCTAAGAGTTGCAGGGAGGTGAGAGAGGAAATGTGAATGGAATTATAATGCTAATTTTTGGCTGAATATTGCTTGTCAGAAATGATGCAAAAGAAATTGAGAGAGAGAGACCAAAAACACTAATAATGCCTGAATATTGTCTAGGAGAGATGAAGCAAAATGGGGATGATCTAGGTGTGATATCTAATATTAGCGTATCCTCTCCTTTAAAGTTTTAGTTTTCAGGTTTAAACATTTTGTTCTGGGAAAAAACATCTAGGCATCTTCTCCAACCCCGACTTTTTCCAAGTATTTATTTATCTTTCAGGATTGGAAATACATTGAATGCCTGATCTACGATGAGCATAATTCAATTCCAGTCCACCCCATTATCCCAGCCTGCTTTATCTATCTATCTATCTATCTATCTATCTATCTATCTATCTATTTTTGAAGTATAATTCATATGCCATAACACTCACCTAAAGTGTCTAATTCAACGGTTTTTAGTGTATTCACGAGGTTGTTCAATATTCTTGTATTGCACAATATTGCAATAAGTTTGTATGTATATCACCACTCTCTAATTCCAAAATATTTTCATTTTATTTCTTTATTTATTTTTGAATATTTTCATTTATTTTCTTTTTTAGAGGGGCAGGGGAAGAAGGAAACGAGAATCTTAAGCAGACTCCACGCCCAGTCCACAGCCCAACACAGGGCTCAATCTCATAACCCTGAGATCATGACCTGAAATGAAATCAGGAGTCAGACACTTAATCGACTGAACCATTTTAAAATGAAGTTTTATACCATTAAATTCATTCTCCGTTTCCACTCTACCACAAACCCTTGGCAAACACTACCTTGGTCTCTGGATTTGCCTATTCTGGACATTTTATATAAATGGAATCATACACTATTTCACCTATTATGTCTGGTGTCTTTCACTAAGCATAATGTTTTCAAGGTTCATCCATGTTGCAGCACGAATCGGAACTTCATTCCTTTTTATGACTAAATAGTGTTCTATTGTATGGATATACCACATTTTTGTTTATCCAATTCTGTAATGGATAGATGTTTGCCTTGTTTCCACTTTTTAGCTACCATGAATAATGCTGCTATAGACACTGAAGTACAGGTTTTTGTGTGGACATATATTTTCATTTGTCTTGATTATATAAGTAGGAGTGGAATTGCTGGGTCGTACAATAACTGTAACTTTTTGGGAAACTACCAAACTGTTTTCCAAAGCAGGTGCACCATTTTATATTCCCACTAGAAGTATATGAGGGTTCCAGTTTCTCCACTTTCTCACCAACACTTCCTGTTTTCAAGTTTTTTTATTATAGCCATCCTAGTGCCTGTGAAGTGGTATGTCATTTTGGTTTTTGTTTGCATTTCCCTAATGACCAGTGTTGAGCATATTTGCATGTGCTGATTTCCCTTTTGTATATCATCTTTGGAGAGATGTCATTTAAATTATTTTTCCATTTTCTAGTTGGGTTGTCTTTTTATTGTTGATTATAAGAGTTTTTTATATATTCTGGATACTAGACCCTTGTCACTAAATGATTTGCAAATATTTTTTCCCATTTATGGGTTATCTTTTTATTTCCTTGATAATGTCCTTTGAATAACAAAAGTTTTTAATTTTGATAAAGTCCAACATATCTTTTTCTTTGGTTGCTTATGCTTTAGATGCCATATCTAAGAACTCAGCATATTTATAAATAGCAACTCTTTTCACTCTCAAAAGTGTCCTGGTAGACAACAATTTATATAGACAATCTACAAATAACAATCTCAAGGATAGGTAGTTAGAAGGCCCTGGGCAGGTGGTTGAGTAAATACTGACTTATTTTATCCTTACCTCAACATAGCTAGTGCTATCATTTGGCTTCTTCCTAAAGGAAATCTGTTGTAGTTGCCATTTTGTATACTTACTCAACAAATTTATGTTGAGCCTTACTATGTGTCAGGTACCTTTCCAAAAGGCAGAAAATAGCACCAGGAGATTGCAAAGAGAAAACTTTAAAAAATGCCTCCCTTTCTTTCTTTCTTTCTTTCTTTCTTTCTTTCTTTCTTTCTTTCTTTCTTTCTTTCCAGGAGATTGCAAAGAGAAAACTTTAAAAAATGCCTCCCTTTCTTTCTTTCTTTCTTTCTTTCTTTTTCTTTCTTTCTTTCTTTCTTTCTTTCTTTCTTTCTTTCTTTCTTTCTTTCTTCCTTCCTTCCTTCCTTCCTTCCTTCCTTCCTTCCTTCCTTCTTTCCTTCCTTCCTTCCTTCCTTCCTTCCTTCCTTTCTTTCTTTCTTTCTTTTTTGTAAAAGCAATATAAATAATTAGGTATATCAAAAAGATAAAAAGGCCTGTAATCTCATTGTTCAAATACAATAATTTTATTTTTATTTATTCCCTTATAATCTTTGTTCATAACCACACACATATTTTAACATGGCTGAGGTATAAAGGGATTTTATATTTTGCTTTTGCTTTTTTACAGCTTAATATTTTATCTTAAATATATAAGAAACTTTTTTTTTTTAAGTTTTGATCTCAGAGAGCGTAAGGGAAAGGAAGCAGACAAAAGGAGAAGATGTGTAAACCAATAAGATACGATTAAGATGAGCAAGTATGGTCTATAAATGGATTTGTGCTCTGGTCTGTGAATGCCTGTAGGTTGGCAAATTGAGTTCAGGAGTATATAATTCTATTCCATATTATTAACATTTTTCTTTTTCTTCCTGATCTATGACTCTGGCTCCACTGATTACGATAATCAGATTATATGGTTAATTTAATGTGAGTTATTGTTCATACTGGTCAGTTCAATATTTGCATCTAGATAATATTCTCCCTTCTAAGTTTGTAGCTAAGCAAGAAGTTTGACATATAAACTAATTTTTATTAGAATTTATTTCAAGAATAACATGTCCCAAAGAAGTTAATAATAGACATATATATATAAATACAGTAACTGGTAAGAACTATCATAAGTATATCATATAATATTGTATATAGTTTTTCCTCACATGTGATAATTCAGTAGGAATATTATTTATCAACCAGGTAGAGTTTGCCCTTTTACTAGGGAAGTTCAATTTCTTATTAGACAAATAATCTTAGATTATGAATTTTACAACAAATTATATGGCTCTTAATATTATCATGTTATCGTGTATAATTATTGTTCCAATATATTTCATTTTTAAGTAGATAATTATCCATCATCAGTTTTTACATTCGTATGTCTCCAACTGATGAATAAGGTTTTTGTGGGATGGCTTATATGCTATTTATAAAGAACAAAATATCCCTAAATGAAAGCACTAAATTATTCTCTTAAGTTACCTGTATACAGGTAAACAGTTTACTTGTCTAAAGAGCTTGCAGCTAAAGTTGACAGTTTGTGTAATATTTAGTAACACAGCCCTCCTCTTCAGTCCTAGTTCTGGCTTGACCTATCCCATTCCTTGGGTTTTGGCTCATGTTTAGAACCAAGCTGCTAATGACATTAAATTTTTTTCCTTCACCTTGATAGATTAACTACATGATTAATTTGGCTTATGATGGTGCTTCCTGTGGTTCCCATCAGGAACTTTCTGGCAGGGAAAAATTGACAAGCTGACCAAGGACTCTCATCTAAATCCTCTCAGCCCCATTTTTATTGATTCCCCACAGACACCTCCTCCCCTCTTCCCGGAATCTGCTCTGGATCCCATCAACCAGAATGTTCTTTCCCTGGCTACTGAAGATTTCTTGCTGCCCAGTCCTCCCCCTTACCATGGAAATCTTCCTGTCTGGCTGCTCAAATCTTTCAGGGTCACATTCTCCCTATCTTCCAAGGTAAAACTGTACTAAAGGAATAAGCCAGAAGAGATCTCCAGGATTTTCTCTCCCACCCCAGGTAAAAGCATCTTAACATCAACCTCCTGAAGTCTCTTTCCTTATCTTATGAAAACCAGAAGAATGATTCTAATCATGAGATTTTAAAGCCAGAAGTGAATTGAAAAAGAGTATCATAGTAAACTCTAGAGTCATTTTAGGTCCTTTTCACTCCTTGCCAATTATACTTACCTACAAGTAGGAGATAGCAGTTTTTCATCTCCCCTCAGGTCCATATAACTAAATGCTAGCAATATTATAACCAGGAACTGATGTTTAGATGGCTATGTGTAATGAAATGACTATGAATGCGAATTTGATATGCCGTATGTATGTGGCTTTACTTAGACATGTGAGTAAGAGTTGAAAGAAAACCAAATAAATGAAAATGGTTGTCATGTGGAGGTAGTAGGATTATGTTTTTGTTTCGTTGAGTTTTAAAAAGTTGTATTTTTAAGCTGATGTGAATAACAATATTTTAAAATAAATATGACTACATATGTATAAAAGAAAAACTTTTAAAAGTACTGTTTAGTTTAACATATTTTGTATAGTTCTGAATATATATGGTACTATGATAATATGAAAAAGATATCAGATAAGGATTCAGAAAGCCTAGTTTTAAATCTTACTTCGGAATCTTGTTCCAAACATGGACAAATAACCTAGCTGTTCTGGACTTTGGTTTCTATTTCTTCCAAATAATAGCTATTCTATTAACTTTGAAGCGTTTTTTTTGTAAGAATAGCAGTAGAATATATGAATTTTAAAATTGGAAGAGATCTTAGAGACCTAATATGCATGCTCATTTTCCAGAGAAGGAAATTGAAGCCCAAAGAGGTTAAATGGCTTGCTTATAAAATATATGGCAGCAGCTTTGGAACAAAACCATAAAGTTTATGCACATGTAAAACACAGTATTTCGTAGTCTGATTGGAGAATAAGGAATTGGAAGGGATTTTAGGTGTCCTAGTCGAGTATGGGCATAATTGCAATTGTTTCTTGCATAAAGTATTATTAAATGCATGGTAGCAAATCCACATTTGCTCAATATTCTTCCTTAGAAACACTAGCCCTGAGTTTAACTGCTTCTTTCAAGGTTAGATGATCTACTATTACTTACTTGTCATCATAGATCAAGATCTATGCTGTGTTGTAAGTAGCACTTCTTGGCTGAATATTTATAGTAGTAGTTTACCAACTGAAGAAAATCCTACCCATGGCCAAAAGTTCTTATTAGAAATTTAGTGCTAGGGGCACCTGGGTGGCTCAGCCAGTTGGGCTGCTGACTCTTGGTTTCAGCTCAGATCATGATCTCAGGGTGGTGAGATCAAGCCCACTGTCAGTTCCAAGCTTAGTGTGGAGTCTCGAGAATTCTCTCTCTCTCCCTCTCCTTCCGCCTCTCCCCCCAGCTCATGTACGTTCCCTCTCTCACACACACTCTCTCTCTCTCTCTAAATTAAATAAATCTTAAATAAAAAAAGAAATTTAGTGCTAAAAGCTGTCACAGAGGGGCGCCTGGGTGGCTCGGTTAAGTGGCTGACTCTTGATTTCAGCACAAGTCATGTTCTCAGGGTCCCGGGATCAAGCCCTGCATTGGGCTTCATGCTCAGCATCTGCTTGGGATTCTCTCTCTCTGTCTCTCCCTCTGCCCCTCCCCCCACTCGCATGCTCTCTCTCTCTCTAAAAATAAATAAATCTTAAAAAAAAAAAAACTGTCACAGATTACAGCAAACTCAGCAGTACATTGACAAATAATTCTTGATAGACCAAAAAGTAGAAAGCTGTATCACAAAGGGCCAGCAGATCTTTTGTTGGAGTGGGGTATCAGTGTGATTTCAGGCTTTAGATCATATTGAAATTGACAGAGTGGAAGCTGTGCCTGACCCATGTGTTTTGTGACATGAGCTTACCACATGTACACTCCAGTTTCCTTGATAGTTTCATCAACACTGAACAACCTGACATGACTGAGTGGATCACTAATAAACTTCCAGAGCTCTATTTCCCAAAGTCGGCTCTGAAGGAAGACTAGTTCTCAAAGATACTAGTATGCATTCCTTTAAAAAAGAGATTATATTCCATTGCCAAATAAGCTTGGGAAACATTGCATGAAGTGCAGCCCACCAATATACATGATGATTCTCTAGAAGATAGCTACATTAACATATAGTCTTTATCAAATTTATTTAAGAATGCCTATTTAAAGGAACACCTATTAACTTCTTAAGGATTACAATCAAGAGCAGGACACTAGAATTCTATGGGTGAGCTGGAGTCACATTGTTTAGATAATACTGTTCTACCATCATTGAATTTTATAATCTCAGGGGTAGAGGCAATCTTAAAGGTAATCTATCATCTTCAGTTTCCCAAACGTATGCTGGTTGGAACCTAGAGTCATTGAATCAAATGTGTTTAAACAGTAAATTAAAGCAAGATATCACATAGCCAGTCAAATGGGTAACTACTGGTTTACTTTGTAATTTTTACATACATCATTATCAACAATTCTATTTTGAAGAATGCTTCATTTATTGGTAGGGAAGTTGTTCCTTTATAAAAAGCCAAGAAGAGGTAGTATAATATACTATACTGCTGAGTATTAAAAAAATAGGAAATATATACAGTTCTCCATTCCTTCAACAAATACTGGATGGGAGGCTTCTGTGTGCCAAACAGCAACACCAACTGAGTTAACAAGCTGGAATAAGTTGGGACAGAGAAATAAGGTAAATGCCTGATAATTCTAGCTATCATTTGACAATGGCAACACACTAGTTATTTCTGTTGTATCTTGAATCTTCAGCACACCTCAGAGAAGCAGATGTTATTCTCATCTTAAAGGTAGGAAACTGAGCTTCAAAGATATGAAGTGGTTTTCCCTAGGTCATACCTACTAAGTGGTGGAATTAGGATTTGAATACAAGTGACCTAATTCCAAAGCTGTGTTCTTTCTGCGAATTATTTTTTTTTAAGATTTTATTTATTTATTTGACAGAGAGAGAGAGAGCACAAGCGGGCAGAACGACAGGGAGAGGGAGAAGCAGACTCCCCGCTGAGCAGACAGCCCGATGTGGGGCTTGATCCCAGGACCGTGGGATCATGACCTGAGCCGAAGGCAGATGCTTAACCGACTGATGCTTAACCGACTGAGCCACCCAGGCACCCCCTTTCTGCTAATTATAATACAGCTTCCTCTGTATTGTGACTCAAAATCCCAATATGGGACTGAACAAAGTAAAATAGAAGTTGAAAGGTGGAACACATTTCTGTTTGGTTAAAACTAAACTGGTTGTTTTTCAGGTTTCTATCTTTGTTCTCTTTCTTTTCCTCTTTCGGTATGTCAGCTGTCAGCTCCATGTGGACAAGTTCTGAACTAGATCTCTGGTTCTGACCCCTCTTCGAAGCTGTAGTCCCACATTTCTCCTTGGATGCTCTACTCAAATGTGACATGTTTACAATTAAAAGTATTATTTACCCCTCCAAACTGACTCCTTCACATTTAATTCTCTTAGTCATTTAGGCTCAAAGTTTGGAGTCATCTTTGAAGCTTCTGTGAAACTAGTAGCTGGACTCAGTGATACATAATCTCCCTTCCAGCTCTAAAATTCTAGTGTTGTTATTTTTGTACTACAAACTCAGTTAAAATGAATTACACTCTCTGCTTTGGGCCTGCTCAAATTATTTTCCAGAGTTTTTTTAGTATCTAATAGAGTACGTACATCCTACTCATTCGTTCTTATGCATCCTTCAAAGCGCATTTTATTTATTTATTTATCTTTAAAACTTGCATTTATTTATTTTTATTTTTTTTAAAAGACTTTATTTATTTATTTGAGAAAGAGAGAGCATGAGCAGGGGGAGGGGTAGAGGGAGAGGGGAAGCAGACTCCCTGCTGAGCGCGGGACCCAATGCGGAACTCAGTCCCAGGACCCCCAAGATCATGACCTGAGCTGAAGTCAGCCACCTAACTGACTGAGCCACCCAGGTGCCCCTTTTCTAATTTTTAAAAAAGATTTTATTTATTCATTTATTTTGAGAGACAGAGAGAGGGAGTGCGGGGAGAGGGGCAGAAGGAGAGGGAGAGAGAGAATCCCAAGCAAACTCCACGCTGAGCTTGGAACCCAATGTGGGGCTCAGTCTTTGGACCCTGACATTATGACCTGAGCCGAAATCAAGAATTAGACACCTAGCCAACTAAGCCACCCAGGTGCCCCCAAAGCCCATTTTAAATGTCATCTTTTTCTTTAAACCCTTCATGAGTCTCCCAACAGGACCTCATAATAATTGCTCTCTCCTTTAGGATCTATAATACTTTTGTACCTTTCTCAGGGTAATTTGTAGTACCCAATGTGTGTGTGTGTGTGTGTGTGTGTGTCTGTCTGTCTGTCTGTCTGTGTTTGTGTGTGTGTCTATATATATCAAGTGGAGTAAAGAGGATGCCTAGGGGAATTCTTGGCAAGAGATGGAGCCTGAGCAGAGTGGTGAGGACTTATGGACTGGGTGCTGGCACAGGGTTTGGGAGCAGGGTAAGGAAAGGAGAAAGTTGGGGGGTGCTTATGGTGGCTAATTTTGGAGTTTCAGAACCATAGTGGGGTAAGGGCAGCATCCTCCAAAAGGAGAGATGGCAGCTATGGGTGATTGCTTAAATATAGAGGAGGTATTCAAACAAGTAAATATCTCAAGGATAATAAGATCCAGGTTTCTCTCTGTAGGAAAAAGGAGTTACAAATACAGGAGAAAACTAGAATACACTGTGTGATGCTGGATTGGAGGTATTACTGTGAACATATGGTTTTTCAATATATATTGTTAGATAAAGAAATATAGTTGTAAATGTGTGTGTGAGTATACATAAATAGTTAGATATATAGATGCACTGTATGAGTGTATAAATATTCCCTAGCCACATCCACTAAGACAGACTGAGCAGGGATACCCCAATAGCAGTGAGTACACCTAGTGCTTCTAAATACCATTCTCCACTAAAAGGAGCCAGGGCTCCTGGATAAATGGCTGCATCTAGTGTTGGGGCAAGAAGAGCCTAGAATATCTTACTGTGCCAGAAAATAAGGGAGTGCTCAAAGAATGATGGAGGTGTGTCAGAAGGGCATAGAATAGTAAAATATTAATGTAGACTATGCATGGTGAGTATGTGGTATATAAAACTCTTTCAAGTTTTCTGTATTTTATTTATTTTTTTAAAGTATTTTTATTTATATATTTTTAAGAGAGAGAGAGAGAGAACAAGCATGAGCAGGGGGCATGGCAGGCAGAAGGAGAAGCAGGCTCCCTGCTGAGCAGGGACCCCGATGTGGGACTTGCCCAAGCTGAAGGCAGTCACCTAACGGACTGAGCCACCCAGGTGCCCCAAATTTTCTGTATTTTAAAAATGTTTTACAATAAAATATTGCAAAAGAATTTAAAACACACAAAGACACAGAAACCAGCATGAATGGGGCTCCTCCAGACCAAACTCGGGACAATTTGAACATCAAAATAAATAATGATAGAAATAGATTATAACCATTTAATAAAAAACTCTGAATTTATACTGATATAAATAAATTAATTAAAATTTTGATGAGAAAATACATAATTTCAAAGAATCTCCTCCCACAAAATACTTATTAATTATGAAGGGGAAATAAGTAACTTTATAGTGGAGAAGCCTGGCAGATACCACTTTATTAAAATAAACATCAATAATGAGACTAATTAAAATGTGCCACTTGATAGGATGCAATTTTTTTTATTTTTTATTTTTTAAAGATCTTATTTATTAATAAATTATGTCAGAGAGAGAGAGCACAAGCAGGGGAAGCTGCAGACAGAGGGAGAAGCAGGCTCCCTGCTGAGCAAGGAGCCCAATGCGGGACTCCATCCCAGGACCCTGGGATCATAACCTGAGCCAAAGGCAGACACTTAACCTACTGAGCCATCCAAGCGTCTGATAGGATGCAACTGTTACCAAACTCAAACTTGTCCATGCACCTGATGCACAGTAAGCCAACATCTTGGACACGAGTTTTGAAGCTAGCTAAGAAAGCTTTATTGTCAGAAGGACAGCCCAAAGAGAAGGCAAGGACTTATTCCCAAGGTTGCTGTGTCCTGTTAAGCCTAGAGACAGCTTATGTATGTTTGGGGAAGGATGTGAATACATGAGAGGAGGGTGAGGGGTTTCTTGACACCTTGATGGGAAGGAAACTTGAAACAATCTGGAGGTATGCATTCTTCTGGACAATGAGGCCCTATTTGGGACCTGGTAAGATCAGGTATGTCAGATAATTTCAAGACAAGTGTTATTGTCGAGTGCCCATTAGGTTTCTACAATCAGTGGGTAAACAGGGGAGTAAGAGTGGAAAAACTAAAGTTAATGATTGATTAGAGGTGCATAAAACATAAGTAAGGAACAAAACAGTATGTGCAGCTAAGTTAATAATGCAACTAATACAACTACAGTTCTGCTTATGCTTTCAAAACAGGTTGAGAAACCAAGCATCTGGCCTCACAATTAGAACACAGCATTACTTCTGTGACAGTCCTGTCATAGACACTTAACCTGATTCTAATCATAAATATACATCAGACAGATGGAAAGTGAAAGCCATTCTACAAAATAATTGGCCGGGAATCTTCAAAAGTGTCAAGGTTATGAAAGTCAAGGAAAGACTGAGGAAGTGTTCCAGATTGAGAGCAACTAAAGATACATGACAAGTAAACCGAATGCTTGATTCTGAACTGAATCCTTTTACCATAAAAAACATTAAGAGACAATTGGCCAAACGTAATGTATCACGTAAATTTATTTTGGTAGATGGTGACTACATAGTTGAGGTGCTTATTAGTAAGACACACACACTGAAGCATTTAGGAATAATGTGGCATCATGTCGGCAATTTAAATGGCAAATGGTTCTGGAAAAATGTTCTTTGTCCTATAGTTGCAACATTATTGTAACCTTGAGACTGTTTCAAAATAAAAACTGAAAATTATATTCAAAACGCTGAGTATACTGGAAAAACTCAGTTGACTTGGAGCCAAGTGGCTGTGAGTCCCAATTCCACCACTGACTCAGAGTGTGACCTTGAGTAAGGCGCTTTGTTAGGCCCCAGTCTCGTGCTCTAAAACCAGGAGTAGCACGACAAGGCTCTCTAGGGTCCCTTCCATGTCTAACCTAACACCATCCACACCCACAGCACTCCCTGCCTGAATTTCTCCAGACTCCAGTTGTGTCCTGGCCTTCAGATGCCCCAGTGCCGCCCCTAGGGATTCTGGCTGGCGATGACAACAGACAAAAATAGTTGTGGCCAAGATCTCCCGACTGCAAAGCCAATGTCCTGGCCTCAATCAACTTGGGCAGCGCTCTCCCCCATCGCTCTTTCGGTGGTGGAGCAGTCACGCCTGCCAGAGTGGGTGCTCGATGGCTCGGCGGCCGGCTGAGGGAGCCTAGAATCGGCGGCGCGGCGCAGGGCGCGCTCCCAATCGCTGGCTCCCGCCGCGCTCGCGGCTCCGAGCTTTCCGGCTCCGCCCCGCGCGCGCCCCTCCCGCCGCACTGCCTCGCAGTCGCCGCCACCGGCAAGTCCCGGCGCTGCCCTGCTGCGCTGTGGAGCCGGTAACGTGGCAGGACTGGGACGGGCGCTGAGCCGTGGGGGACCCCAGAAGGTGAGCAGTCTGGGATCCTGGGAGTGGAGACGCTGCGGGCGCGAGGGGGCGGTGCCCGTGCTGCCTGCCCATTGGGAGGGACATCACACCCGGGCCTGCACTGTGAGTTGAGCGGCTTGGGACTCCCCAGGGTGGTCGCGGCTGCGAAGTGGTGGAGGAAGCTGGGACCCTGGGTGCGGGAATGGGTGGAGGGATTAGGTGTCGTGACTGAAGGGGCCGGAATCCTCCGAGGAGGGACTGACCTGGGGCGCGGGGACGACCGAATGGCCAGTGCGGTCAGTCCTCCTTTCCCCCGGCTCCGGGAAAGTCTGGTTTTACCCGAGCACAACAGGTAGGCGTGGACTCTGCCCGCCGGCGGGAGCCCCGCAGTCCTGGCGTGCGAGGAAGGTCGGAAGGTCGGAACCCGACTGGCGGGACCCGCCCAAGTGGCGCCCATTGCGCCCCAGATCGGTCGGAGCGGGGCCCGAGGCGCTCTGAGCGCCCGCACCTCACCCTCAAGGCGGCTTTCCAGAAGTGCTCTGGAAAAGGGAGTGGATATTGCCTTCTACGGAGGACTATTTCCACTCCTCTCAGGGAAAAAAAGCCTTTGCTGGAGTAGCATTTGCTTAGTGTGAGGAAACATTTCCTCTTACCATACTCTTGGCCAGCAAAACGACATTTCAAGTGATCATAAAGTGTTTAGGAACTTTACAAAAGTGCTTTATGGTACTTACTAATCACAATAATATATACCTCTGGCAAGTTAGATGATTTTCGTAACTGTCAAGTCAGATAATAGGAGCCAAATGATTGGAGCTCCTTCCTTAAGGATCATAATTACACATTATCTTTATGTGCGTTCATTTATTCAAATATTCAGCACCTTTTGTGTGTAGGCTTCGCACCCTGAAGGAACTTACAGGCAAGAGGAGACGCTGAAAGGAGGGGAGAGAATGTGCCCACAAGTACTGTTCAGAACTTTTGGAGAAAATAATCTAGTGAGGTTAAAGTGTAAGGAAAGCAGAAGTCTCCTTAGAGCTGAGCATCAGATGGATGAGGAGAGAAGAATTACCTTGTTTCATTTTCCACATGTTTTAGAAAATGTGTCTTGGATAAAGTCATTTTAGATGACTTTAGCGATGAAGCTGAGACTTGTCATATTTTAATACCATTGATTTTTTCTTTAATAAAATGGATAAGCAAGCATGGTTTATAACATAAGAATAGTGGCAATTGGAAAAAGTACTGGAGGTTGAGTTTGTCTTAGAATGCAGTTATTTTATATAGATAGCTATTAATATAGGAAAACACTTGTGACCTGACAGTCAAGAGACCTGAATTTAAGTACTTTTGTTTTTAAGCAAGGCATCTGTCTTCCATCCAGCTTTCCTTCAGATAGGGGATTGAGGCCACTTATAACTTTTTTGAGCCTTTCTTAATTATCTTATGAACAGAATAAAGGTTAACTGGATTTGTTTAGGCCCCTTACTATTCTAAAATTCTTTTGTTCTAAATCCTGGATAACTGCATTTAAAAAAAAAAAAAAAAAAAAAAAAAGCTTTTTTGGAGCATGTATCCTGTATCGCTAATCTTAAAACCATGGTATGGTTCTAATTTCACTAAATAAAATGTTTTATATGTGTACTTTTTCAGTAACTTAATTATACTTATTGCCTGGATAATGCTTCTCTGTGGGTAAATATATGAGCATCTATTTATATTCTTTTGTTTGTATGGTAACTGTATGATGAATATATGCATGTTTTTGTGTATATACGTCATTTATTTAGTACATTTTTTATGTAAGTAAAATTATCAGAAAATTGAAATTACCTATTGAAACACCAGAAAAAAATTTTTTTCTTCAATATTTTAGGAGGAGATCTGAAAAGAAAAGAAAGGAAAGAAAAACATACAATGTACAAAGTCCCTTCATTTTAATTCCAGTGTTGAAAAGGCTCTGGAAAGTTTTTTTCTTAACTCATTTGGCAGCAAAATATAATGTAAACTGATACGAAGCTATTTATAGTCATTATTTAATCCCACCTTATGTGAGTATGTTTTATCTTTTGCTGCAGAAATATCAATGAGTTGATTGATGGAGTGCTGCCCCAGACTGTCTTGGGGGGTTAGAGGTAATAGATGGTATGTTCACTGTATTACTTGAGTGGGGCCATAAGGGTCGCAGCCAAAAGGCAGAGTAATGATGGAGTTGTTCCAGGGAGCTGTACTTGCAAAGTTAGGAGCCTAGCTGGGGATCTGGCAAAGAGTAAGAAGCAGTGTCTGTCAATAAAACCCTTCTGGTAGGGCTCCAAGAAGGTCAGAAATGTAGCTAAATTCTAGGCTGGATATTCCATAGGATATGTTGTGAATTAGAAGTGAGAGCCATGAGGAAAAGCCAAGATGTCAGACCATAGTGTGAATTAAGGCCGATTCTGTGAATGCTAACCCTGATGTAAGAAGGGGAGAAAGGGGGGTATTCTAAGGCAGGCAGGGTCTAAACCAAGAAGTCCTAAGTAACAGATCGCATGAACAGCAAATATAAGAATAGAGTTATTGGAAAATTGGGCAAGGATTCCTGGCCTCTTCTGACCTGGAAGAATAATGGCATCCTGTGCACTTTGCTCTTGTACTTAGTAGTCTCATGTTGCCCTGCTTTTTAAAATGTCTCTACTTTATTAAATAGTATTTTGGTTGCTTCCACCACCATTAGCATCCTGCTTTGACTTCTTCCTGATCTCAATGACTTTGCTCCTTCACTTTTAATATGGTGTTCTGTTCCACCCTAGCTAGAATCCAGATAACTGGATTATTAGTTATACCTAAACTAAGAATGAATAGGCTGTGAGAGACCTCTCAAGAGACCTAGGTCAGTAAAGTTCATGATCTTTGAAAGAATTAATTACCTTTATATCCTTTAAAAAAACAAAACAAGACTTTGTTTTCTTCTTACTGGAGTTTCAACTTGGTACCAAGTAGTGAGATTGTTTAGATAGTTACTTTCAGATGAGTGGGGTGGGAGATAAAGAGTATAAATTTTCTATCTTAAAATGTACTTTCTGGCACTCCTCAGTGCCCAGAATGAAATCTGTCTTCCTAGAGGGAGATAGAAGAGTTGGTTTGCAGAACAAAGAGTGATAAAAATTGTCAAGAATATCCAAAGACTGAACTAACACTGTTGGTACTTATTGATTTACTGTCTAGATGGGAAGAGTCCTTTGAAAGTTGATGTCTCTAGTAGGAGACCTCACACTTTAACAAGAAGCCTCAAAGTACCGACATAAGAGGAGAATGAAGTGATTAAAAAAAAAAACAAAAAAACCCCAAAGTTATAATGATTAGATACTTCAGTGGGTATAGCAGTACCTGTCAGTAATAGCGGTACCTGTCAGTGATAGTGATTAGAGAGACTTTATGAAGAGGCTGTATGAAGTAGTTGAAGGAACATGGACATTGAAACCAGACAGATGGAGGCATTATCTTACTCTGCTTAAATGACATCTTGACCTTGGACACATTTCTTGTTACCATCATCTGTAAAATGAGGATAATAATATTTAAGTTTCAGTGTTACAAGGATTAAAAGTTTCTAGTAAGTAAATTGTCAAAGAATGTTACTTCCTTCTCCGATCACTGCCTTAAGAGTTGGTTCGTATTGCTGAGTACTTGCTTCCCCACAACACTTCCTTTTACCCTTAAGGGGTTTTCTCTTTTGTAATCTGGAAGGAGAATTACCAGAATGGGCAGAACTTCAGTGGGGCCCCCATTGGCAGTCTCCTTCACTTAACTCAGTTTCTGTCATTGTTCTCATCCCTAACAGTAATCTGCAGTACCTCAGAAAAACAGAAGAGGTAGGCAAAGTCAGTCACATCCCTACTTGTGGCATTTTTTTATGCCAGTTCATAAATTTCCCTGTAACTCCTGTTTCTTTCCTTTTTCATCCTAACTTCTCTATCTCATAGGATGTGTTCTCCATTGGTTCTTGGAACTGTGTGCATCTGCCATTCCTCTTGGCTTGTATGCAGTGATAAACAGCATTCTCCCCATCCTTACCAAGTTTGCAGGAAACACTCTTGGAATCTTACTGCACTTGATGTATTTTCATTATATATTAAAATAAGATAGTGCTATGTCTGGGCATGTTACAAGTTAGACTTTGTGTGAAACGACAAGAAACATGGATTAAGTTGATTTTATGAGAATTTGTAGTCAGAATTCCCCCCAGAATGTTAAATTTATGGTTTTTAGTTTGGAAGGGGTGTGATGTGAAACTTACTTATAAGTATGAATAACACAGATTTTTATGTGAACTTTTATACTAGGTTAATTAAAAGCATCTTTTCTTCTTTTATTCATATTCCAGGAGTAGCTAAGAGAAGATTCTGTTTATATTTAGAATATTTAATGTTAGATCATTTGATCCAAAATATTAATCAGAAATGGCCACTTTTAAGTAGGTGTGATATTAATTTGTTATATAGTCTTCTAATAAAAATCCTATTATAGTATGAACAAAAAGGAATATTTAGATTTCTTGATTTATAGTATTTAATGCTATTTCAAAGATTGTGTTCTATAGAACACTAGTTTCACAACATTCCCAGCTGGGGGAAAAAAAAGAAAAAGGTAGTGGGACACCTGGGTGGTTCATTCGGTTACGCATCTGACTCTTGGTGTGGGCTCAGGTCTTGATCTCAGGGTCATGAGTTCAAGCCCCACGTTGGGCTCCACACTGGGCATGGAGCCTACTAGAAAAAAAGAGAGAGGGGGAGGTGGGGAGGGAGGAAGACAGAGAAATGAAGAAAGAGATAGAGTTTGGGAAGATGTCTGTAGTTAAAACATTGAGTGCTGTATATACACGCCCTCCTGGCAGTATATGGTACCCATTACCAAATTAAATGTATGGAGACCCTCTGTAGGAAAGAAACTGCCAACTTGGCATTTTCCAAAAGTATTTGGTTTTAGACCTCCTCCCCGCCCCCCACAACACATCCTCATTCTTTGGTACTGCTGTTCTACAAAAACACTTAAGGAAACACTGCTTTATCTATGGGAACCTCTCTTAATATGTAAGCTTCTGCACTTGTAGTTTTCATAATTATAATTTTTTTTTTAAAGATTTTATTTATTTATTTGACAGAGAGAGACACAGCGAGAGAGGGAACACAAGCAGGGGGAGTGGGAGAGGGAGGAGCAGGCTTCCTGCTGAGCAGGGAGCCCGATGCAGGGCTCGATCCCAGGACCCTGGGATCATGACCTGAGCTGAAGGCAGACGCTTAATGACTGAGCCACCCAGGCGCCCCCATAATTACAAATTGTTTTTAAGTAAACTCTACCCCCCCAATGTGGGACTCGAACTTACCACCCTGAGATCAAGAGTCGCATGATCTGCTGACTGAGCCAGCCAGGTGCCCCTTTAATTATAATTTTTAATGAGAATCTAATATTCCTTGACTATGTCAAACTTTATTTAACCATTTCTCTAATGTTGGACTTGGAATTTTCCAGTTACCACTTTTATAGCGCTGTAATTGACACTGATGCTTCTGATAGTTTCCTTTTTCTTTCTTTAACATGAATTTTCTTTTCTTTTAAGATTTTATTTATTTATTTGACACAGAGAGAGAGAGAGAGAGAGAGAGAGAGAGAGCAAGCACAAACAGGGGGAGTGGCAGGCAGAGGGAGAGGGAGAAGCAGGCTCCGGACTGAGCCGGGAGCCTGATGCAGGGAGCCTGATGCGGAGCTTGATTCTAGGGGATCATGAACTGAGCCAAAGGCAGACGCTTAACCAATTGAGCCATGCAGGTGCCCCTTCTTTAGCATGAATTTTCAAAAGCAAAATGCTTTTGCCAGAAGGCTTTGATATTTTTATGGTTTCTGATACATTTTCCAAAAAAGGTAAACTCTTTGTACTGTCACTATGAAACTATTAGGTTTTCTAAATTCTCAGTGTTGGCTCTAAAAGTTTTTGTATTTATCATATTTAAACTTAATGTACATGTAATTTTGAACCATTCAATTAAATCAAATTCTTATTGGGCTTCAGTCACTATTGTACACTAAACATTTTAAAATATTAACTAATGATAACATTTTTATTTTTAGGGTTGTTATAAAGAATTAAACTCAGTCCATCCCAAATAATATCATAGGTTTGAATTTCATTTTCATTCTCCTATTTTCTAAAGCAGTTTCATTTGCTATAGCTTATCTAAATATATCAAGATAAATCTTTCTTACCCAATTTGATAGAAGAATTATAGGAGAATAGTGGATGTTAATCAACTATTAAAATCATCCATATTATAATCTAGCCTGAGTATTCTTACCTATAAATTAATAGTGTTAGTAGATATTTGATGGTGGTGGTTAAATGAAAAATCCATTTATTACAGCACCGCAACCTTTAGAGATTCTGGTTCAATTGTTTTAGACTTGGCTTTGGTTTTGTTTTTGTTTTTTTTTAAAGCAGCTAGAGTTATGAACCACTGGTCTGCATTGTTACAGGTCTGCTATCATGATATGCTAGCTGCCTTTAATATTAAGAATTTACCTATCTCCTCTGTGTTATTCCCCTTGCTGTTTTCCCAACACTCCCTTTTTAATTCTTTGGACTCCTTATCCTTGGAAGAGTTAGAAGATGAAGCCTATTTTGTGATTTACTGAAAGATGTAGGGGTAAATAGGTAGAGAATGAGCCTACATATAAAGTAATGACCTCCCGCCTCCCCATGCCATTTGTTCTGCACATTTTGTTCCTTACGTTTTAATGTAAAAATTCTGTTTTTCCTTTTAACCCCTGTGGAAAGGCTTCCTAGCAGTAAGGAAAGAGAATAAGCTTTATTGCCAAAGAGACCTGGGTTTATTCTCAGCTCTACTATTTACTGATATCTTAGTATTTTCTTTATCCATAAAATGAGGACCAATAGTATCTTCCTTGCTTTCTTCCTTGTGATGATTAGAGATAGTATAAGTTAAGCGCCTAAAAAGTTCCTGGCTCAGTGAGTAATAGCTGTTATTGCCATTCTTGTGATTTGGCAGTCTCCTAGGAAGGTGAAAGGCATAGCCAGGAATTACAACAGCAGACTATACATGTGTCCTCCTCATTTGTGATATTACCAAGATGATGCTGACAAATGGTATTGTGAATTTTAAAAGTTAGAAATCTAACAATTTAGTTTATTTATTGGTTTTTAAGGGTTTCATTTTAAAAGTTTGAAAGTCTCTAAAAATTTGAAGATAGAGAAAAGAACATTATCCATAATGCTATTACTCTAATAATTATGGTTAGAATTTTTGAATCATAATTTGGAAAAATATCAGAAGAATCTCGCAATCTTAAGTGATAGCTGGAGAAGCCAGACATTTTAAGGACCATAAATATAATGGAAGAAGTGCTATACCAAGAGTAAACACTATAAGAATAGGAGAATTAATCATGAAAGCTTTCCTGAAGGAAGTGGTTCTTTTAGCTGAATTTTATTATTTTTTAAGATTTATTTATTTATTTTAGAAAGTGTGTGCACAGAGGGGAGGGGCAGAAGAGAGTCTAAAGCAGACTCCTTACTGAGCACAGAGCCCGACCGGAGCTCAATCTCAAGATCCTGAGATGACAACCTGAGCCAAAACCAAAAGTTAGATGCTTATCTGACTGCACCACTTGGGCACCCCTAGCTGAATTTTAAGATAGTGAGTTTATTTAGAAAGAAAGAAGCAAGGGGCACCTGGGTGGCTCAGTCATTTAGGCGTCTGCCTTGGGCTCAGGTCATGATCCCAGGGTCCTGGGATCAAGCCCCATATCGGGCTCTCTGCTCCGCGGGAAGCCTGCTTCTCCCTCTCCCACTCCCCCTGCTTGTGTTCCCTCTCTCACTGTGTCTCTCTCTGTCAAATAAATAAATAAAATCTTAAAAAAAAAAGAAAGAAAGAAGCAAGATATTTCAGATTCAAAGATGGAATAAATACAAGATTTAAAAATCATGAAGATAAAACTGTATTAAAGAGCTCTAAAATTATAAATTATAAAATTATAAATGTGTCAGCAAACCAACTTTAGGACTGTGCCTAGAGATATTTAAAGTACAGTAAAAAAAAAAAAAAAAACTCATTTTTTTTCTTTACCAGGGGCAGCCTCCCGTAGACAACATTTTAAGCATGACCTAAAGCTCTCAGTAATTTATTTGTGAGTTTGTATTTTGTAACCTATAATTTTGCAAAGCCTGAATCACAGGTCAAAGAGAATCTTAATTTAGGTCGGGATAGAAATGATCCAGCTTCTTTCTAGATTAATTCTAATTACTGTTTTGTTTTGTTTTTTGGGGAAGGTTTGGATTTTAAGATTTATGTATGTTTTCTGAAGTGTGGGAGATTTTTGAGAGGGGTTGTTGTTGTTGTTTACTTTATGCTTTTTGGACAAAACTGTGAGAACTAAAGACTGGAGGCTGAGTTGAAGCTGTTGTGATGACTTTTAGAGAAGTGAGAGTTGAAGAAAGTAATTTGAGTTTACATATGATCTATTTCATAACTTCAGGCACTTGATACATTCTGGAATTAGTTCCACTTACTGCATAATGGCTTGTTCATTTTGTAAATTGGTCTTTTCATGCTCTGGAAAGAAAAAACAGAACAACAGATCTATCTTATTTTGTGTTTGTTGTTCTCTTTGATTATTTGCAGTTTTCCTCTTTTCCCTCTTTACAATGATATAATAAATCATTTTAAGAAACTAAATGACCAAAAAGACTAGGAAGACTCTTTTTCCTCATAAATTTTAACCATAATTTTAAATATGTTCCTGTCTCCACCAAAATAGATCTTTAAACCCTACCTAGATAGAGAAAATCATGTTAACACTCTCAGGACTCGCATCTGTAGGCTGTTTTGTTTTGTGTTAGTTTTAAAATTGTTGAAGGTGAGGGGTGCCTGGTTGGCTCAGTTGGTAGAGCATGCAACTATTGATCTTGGGGTTGTGAGTTCAAGCCCCACATTGGGTGTAGAGATTATTTAAAAATAAAATATTTTAGGGGCTCTGGGTGGCTCAGTTGGTTAAGCGTCCGACTCTTGATTTCAACTCAGGTCATGATCTCAGGGTTGTGAGAACAAGACCCCATCAGGATCCATACTGGGACTGGAGCCTACTTAAGATTCTCTCTCCCTCTCCCCTTCCCCCTCCCAAAAATCTTTTAAATGAATAAAATTGTTGAAGGTGAAAAAAATAAAATTCTTGAAGGTGCTTACACTTCTTTGCCTACATAAATTTGATGTGAACTCATTTTCA
Organism: Phoca vitulina; assembly: GCF_004348235.1. Lineage (NCBI taxonomy): Eukaryota > Metazoa > Chordata > Mammalia > Carnivora > Phocidae > Phoca > Phoca vitulina. The sequence continues at coordinate 8,138,930 of NW_022589710.1, read as the reverse complement.
AATGGAAAATTAGCCCTTCATGATAGTAAGATTAACTTCTCCTGGAGATGGCTTTGGAGTAGGTTATTCTAGCAAACTTGGGCTTTAGCCATTTGGCCCCCTGCTGGTTCCTCTTTCTCTCAGCCATCAACAATATTATATACATATATTACTCTAGGGCAATAAAGTCACTGGTGTAAGAACACTATGCAGAATGTGGACATTAGCCTTTCTTACACTATGCCAAGTCTTTGAAGACTAAACATGATATTTAAATTGAACCATGTGAATTTGCTGATATTCAGCCAATTTTTGAACTATAAAAATGGCAGTTCATAGGGGTGCCTGGGTGGCTCAGTTGTTAAGCGTCTGCCTTCGGCTCAGGTCATGATCTCAGGGTCCTGGGATCGAGCCCTGCATCGGGCTCCTTTCTCAGCGGGGAGCCTGCTTCTCCCTCTCCCACTCCCCCTGCTTGTGTTCCCTCTCTCGCTGTGTCTCTCTCTGTCAAATAAATAAATAAAATCTTTAAAAAAAAAAATGGCAGTTCATATAGTTCAGCCTACTAGCAGCTTAGTTGTTCTTAAACATTTCCACTAAACTAGTATTCGTACCAGCAGAGGGGAGTGAATTTTGGTGGGGCGGTGGGGGGTTGGGGGGAGTGATTTTATTAAAAGATGTCTAGAAAGGCTTGTCATGCTTAGAATTTCTCTGAAGGCTCATGTTTTATCTTGAAACACTTTATTATTTTTGCCTTCTAGTGCATATTAAATGTATATTTATTTTAATATACTGTTTTAAGTTAATATCAGAGGGGAAATGGTTAACTAAATTTGATCCCCCAGTATGTGTATTCTGTTGGCACACTGCTGGGGATATCCCACTTTGAGAGTCATAGTAGTAGGACAGTACCTTAGAACCTTAGGTCTAATACACAGTGCCTATTTTTCTCAATATAGAAGACTTCAGGGATGAAAATTATGACTGAGTCACTAGGGGTATTTATCATACACAAAATACAAACAGTTATTACAAAGTGCCTCAGAGAAATGTATGGTCTAAAAAGCATTGAAGGGTATTTGTAAGCTTAGTTCGACTAATGGCTTTATGTTAGCATATATGATATTTGACTGTAAAGTAATGTTCTTTTTTTTTCTTTAAAGATTTTAATTTATTTATTTGTCTGAGAGAGAGAGCAGCAGGCAGAGGGAGAAGCAGGCTCCCTGCTGAGCAAGGAAGGAGCCCATTGCGGGACTGGATCCCAGGACCCTGGGATCATGACCTGAGCTGAAGGCAGACACATAACTGACTGAGCGACCCAGGCGTCCCTGTAAAGTAATATTCTTGTGTACCTTTTTAAAATATAGGACAAGTGTCCATAACAGGTACCCGTTAATTTCTCCATGGGACAGCTTACTTAGGTCGGGAAATTAGTATTGTGCCGTGTTTTGATTAATACTTCAGATTACATTGCATTCATGGAGATTCATAGTACACACTATGAATACCCTGAGAAATCTTTTGGATAACTTAGTTTTATAACTAGATTCTCATACTTATTAAAATAAGGAATCTGGGGGCACCTGGGTGGCTCAGATGGTTAAGCATCTGCGTTCAGCTCAGGTCATGATCCTAGGGTCTTGGGATTGTGTCCCACATCGGGCTCCCTGCTGAGCGGGGAGCCTGCTTCTCCCTCTCCTTCTCCTGCTCCCCCTGCTTGTGCTCACTTGCTCTATCAAATAAATAAATAAAATCCATAAAAATAAAAAATAAAAATAAAGAACCTGGTGTTCAGTTTTTAGGAAATAGTACAGTGATCTATCCATATTATCCACAAATTCTCTACACATTCTAAGCTTTTTAAAAGTGGCTGATTTTGAGGTGTTTGAGGGGCTTGATTGGATGAAAGAGTGGCAGTATCTGGTGGTTAAAGCACATATATCTAGAGTCAGATTGCTTATGTATACATCCAAGTTCATTGTGACCTTAGGACTGCTACTTAGTTTCTCTGTGCCTCAGTTTCCTCATCTAAAAATAGCTGGCTGTGGGATGCCTGGGTGGCTCAGTCCGTTAAGCATCTGCCTTCAGCTCAGGTCATGATCTCAGGGTCCTTGGATCGAGTCCTGCGTCAGGCTCCCTGCTCAGCGAGAGCCTGCTTCTCCCTCTCCTCCCCGCTTGTGCTCTCTCTCACTATCTCTGTCACTCTCTGTCTCTCTCTCTCAAATTAAATAAAATCTTAAAAAAAAAATAGCTGGCTATTTCTTGAACAATTTTGTGAATTATTCGAGAAAATATAAAGCACTTATAGTAAGTGGCCAATACGTGTTAGCTTTGTCAAAAATAATGGCTGGCATTAAGTGGGAGCAGTAGTTTTACAAATATGTTTTTCAAGTAGCATAATTGTAGTTTGAAAGATATATTGTAATGTATGTTCACTTTTAATAAACTAATCACTTTGTGATCTCAATAGAAAGATAAGAATAGAAAATAAGAGAAAATTAGAAAAATAAGCAGTCTCCAGATACATAACAGTTGTAGGGTGTGGTTATATTAAAACATACAGTATATTGATTGCATTTGTATTCATCTTCCTAAAGTGAAACCTGAGGTAAGAGCAGGAACATCTGTTACTTGCAAAAAGCGTTTGCTGATCCCATTGATAGTGCATACATGGAGATCACAGGTACATTTTAGAGTTGGGTGGTTAGATGTGAGATTACTAATATGAATTGTTTACTTTTAGTAGCAATTTATATGAGGAATGTATTGAAGACATTGGAGATAACTCTGCCCTGCTGTGATCTCAAGCTTTTTACTGAATTATTTATTATTGCATTGTGTTAGCTATTTTGCTTCTTGATAGATCATTTTACACCACAATATTGCTGCTGCCTAAAGGGAAAAAAAGTCTCTTCAGCAGTCCTAATGACCTCTAAAAAGGGTAATTTGATTCTTAAGATAGGATTTTGATTTGCCGTGGTGGTTGTAAGAAATTTTCTCTATGATACTGAGGTAATTTTTTTCCCTCAGACAATCATAGATATTGAGTGCACACTTGCTTTTCACCTTCTGTATAGCTAGAAGGTTTCTTCCAGAAACTGTTTCTCTAGCATTTATTAACTTTGTCCTTAATTGTGTATATTTTGGTCAGTTGGCTTCAGTAATTTAAGAAAGGAAGATTTATTTAAACAAGAACCTAAAAATTCACTTGCTCTGTAAATGTGAATTTGTTAGCACCATTGTTTATATTCTCGTTCCTTAAAATTGACATTTCTGAAAATCCTGGTGTGTCTTTTTTTTTTTTTAGGACTGTCAGTACCAGGTTATAGGTGGTATTGGGCAGGTAGGCAAGACTCACTGGAAGGGAACAACCCAGATGGCTAAAGCGGCATGCAGACTTGGTGGGTGTGGATTGGTAAAAGCTGCCTTTTGGCCTCTGGGGCAGCAGCATGGTCAGAATCCGGAATATTGGCCCAAGCCAGAAGGACGCAAGTAAGATAAAGAGTAGGAGTTGAAAACTTAAATACCTGAAGAAGTTGGCAAATACTGTAAATGAATGAGGCAGGCCAGGTGGCAGTTATGGCCTGCTGGAAGGTCCCTCTCTTAGATTCAGCCATTTGTTGCTATATGGGGATATGGACGCAGGTTTTCATGTAAAATCTTATGCTTAAATATTAGTAAGTCCTTTCTCCCCCAATATGTTGCAGGCTAAATTTGGCCACCAGGGTACCAGTTTGTGACTACTATCTTATAAGGAGACTCTTCTCACATTTATATTAATTATGATGATCTGATACTATAAGTACTTTTATACTAATAAACTCTCTAGGAGAAAAAAATGAATGAAAAGAAAGAAAAGCCCTCCCCTAGGTCTCCCATCTGATTTTCTTTCTTTTGTCTTTCTTTTTTTTTTTTTTCTTTTTCTACATCTTTATTTATTTACTTACTTTTCATTAAGTTTAAATCCTTGATGGGTACAGTATCACACAGATTCTGTGGCCAATGGCTTTAGCAGGAAGGTTGCTTTGGAATTTGGCATGAACCATGCCACTGTTACCATGAGCATGAGTTACTTTTCCTCAGATTACTCTGGTTTTGTTTGGTTTGCCACCAGGAGTCACTGTGTTGTTCTTTGCTTTGTACACATAAGCACATCTCTTGCCTAGATAGAATTCAGTTTCATCTCAAGCATAAACACCTTCAGTTTTAAGAAGAGCTGTGTGCTCCCTCTGGTTCTGAAGACCCCGCTTATAGCCAGCAAAAATGGCCTTGGACCACAGCCTTCCAGATATATTTTAGGAGTTCTGTTCCCAGCAGGCCTCCATAGGCTCCAAGATGGCGGAAAGAGTCCCATCTGGTTTTCTAACACATCTTTACTTACTGGCTTCTCTATAAAAGACTGAGATTTGTTTAGGGGAATATGAGCTATGTATTTAAATGTTTTTAGTTTAATTACCTGTAGCATTCTATCTGTATTTCCAGTATTACAGTTGCCTTCCTTTTTAAATATGTTCTTTTCCTCTATTACAGATTTTTTTCTTAGGTATATGACTGAAGTTTAATGAGAAGAATCGTGACCAGCTAGGAGAATTTTCTGCAAGGAATGGAATTAGCTCATAGCTTATTGCTGAATGAAGAAGCATACAATCAGCTAGGTGAAGTTCAGAAGGCAGAGTTTATTTTCGATTGGTTGAGATATTTGGAGAAGCTCTTGCTAGCGACCAGCAGGGTGGGTAAAATTGCAAACTTTTTTGTGCTTTTTTAAGTACCAGATAATGTTTAGGTCCTTTGGTTTGCTTTTCTAGTTCCGTCCAGAATAACGTAAGTTAGCTTTCAAATGCTAGACCTTATTAAGAGTTTATAATGAAATACTACAAGAAGTTTATTCTTTCAAAAAGCAGGAAGAAATCAGCCAATGTTTTTTATATTACTTAAAAAATATATGAAAATATAAAAAACTAGCTCTAAACTACATTCTGTTAGATTTCATTTTCATTATCTTCTTCACCTTCATATGCATGAAGCCCTTGTGTAATATACTGCTGAATATTGTAATGGGAGTTTCACTTTTAAAAAATTGTGAGCTCTTTAAGGAGAATATGAATTTAAAAGTCTTTTAGTAAACATATTCATTCTTAAGCTTATGAAATAGTTTCCAAAAAAGAAAACAAATCACTCATACTTTTCACCTACATTCAGCAGTTAACATTTTACCATATTTGATTGACTGATTTACTGAGCCATATGAGGTGGTACTGCACCTTAAATACTTCTGCGTACATCTCCTACTAAAAATGAGGATATTCTTCTACATAATAACAATACTATATGTAATGCAAAAGTGGTGCAGAGGCAGTACTCATGGAGACATTTGGAATTTAACAAGACAAAAATCCATACTAACAAATACTTCATTGTGGAAGCTTATGCCTTAGTGAGCACCTAAATACCGTTACTATTATAATGGTATTCTGTACTCCTTTTTCAGAAAGCAGACAAGTAAAATGGAGTAACATTACTGGCATTTAGATGCATAAGCTTGCAGAAAGAAAATTGCACTAAACTTAGAAAACGATCTGAGTAACACAATCATTCATTACAAGGTCAACTCATGATAGATTATAGGTTCCTGCTTATTTATACAGATATATATGGGGGCAGAGACTTAATAACAAAGAACCTCTGGTTAAAATACAAGTACAACAGAAGAAGAAAGGTATAGAAGAAATAGAACCCTTACCTTTCTTCACAGAGACTCCAGTATATTGTGGCCCAGAAATTATTTTTTGGAGATACCTGCAGGGTAGCAGACTACCTTGTGTGGTATGATGACTACACCACCCACTTATTTGTAATTTTTAGTCAAAATAATTTTGTATTTTTCTGGAGTTTTTAATTCTTAAATATATGAAAGAAGAATTGTATTAGAAGATTATATGTAATTATGTTGACTTTGAATTGTCTTTTTTGTTACCTTCCTTTCTAGAATGATGTAAAGGAGAAACAGAAGACTCTTGTTGAACAGCTCCTATCTTTGTTGAACAGCTCCCCAGGCCCTCCTACCCGCAAACTCCTTGCTAAAAATCTAGGCGTTCTTTATAGTATTGGTGACACATTCTCTGTTTATGAGACAATCGATAAATGTAATGATCTTATTCGTAGCAAAGATGATTCTCCAAGTTATCTTCCCACAAAGCTGTAAGTTAAATATTAAAACTGAACATAAAACAAAATAGTGCTTCCTTGTTGAATCATTTTGCTAAAGAACCCAAACTACTTGATAATTATTTTGAAACTGAATACAAGTTGTTTTACTCATTTTTTAAATCTAACTTTTAAAAAACATCTAACATTTTTCCCATTGATTGAGAGACTATTCTTCTAAAAAATATTTTAGATGTATTTGAAGTCTTGATTTGGGAATCAAAACTGTCTCACTAAAAATGTAGCAGTTGAAGACTCATAGAACACAAACTGGTGGTTGCCAGAGTGGGGAATAGGTTAGGGAGACAAGTGAAATAGGTGAGGGGGATCAAGAGGTACAAACTTCTAGTTATAAAAACAAGTCCTAGGGATGAAAAGTACAGCATAGGGAATATCATCAATAATATTGTAATAACATTGTATGAATAACAGATGATAACTACACTTACTGTAGTGAGCATTTTGTAATGTTTATAATTGTCGAATCACTATTGTACACCTGAAACTAATACATGTCAACTATTAAAAAAAGTGGTTTTTTGTGGGTTTTTTTTTTTAAGATTTTATTTATTTATTTGACAGAGAGAGAGAGACAGCGAGAGAGGGAACACAAGCAGGGGGAGTGGGAGAGGGAGAAGCAGGCTTCCTGCTGAGCAGGGAACCCGATATGGGGCTCGATCCCAGGACCTGGGATCATGACCTGAGCCAAAGGCAGACGCTTAACGACTGCGCCACCCAGGTGCCCCTAAAAAAAAGTGTTTTAAAGATAAATACAAAAAATCTTAGCAGTTGAGTGAGTGTTTAAGAAAAAGTATTTTGAGTTCTTCAAATCTTTGGTGTTCTTTTAATTTATTAGCTCTTCGTAGTAAAAGTTAATAGTAAATACCACATAGAAAAATACTCTTCTGAGCTCCTAAAAAGAACAGCTTAGTTTCTTTCTCCATAGGATTCAATTCATTTTTTCATCTGTTGTTTTAGAGAAAGTAGTTTGCCATGTATGGGTCCACAATAGTAATTTTACAGAAATTTTTGTTGATCTAATTTTTAGCTTAGAACAGAATGTATTTTCCCATGGAGTTTTCAGATTTCAGACTTGATAAAAACATTATTTCCTGTTTTCCTTACCTTGTATCTTTAAGATTATCTTTGATTATCTAATATATGAAGGTCAGTTTCATGAAAAATTATTTTATAAGAAAATTTGAGAGAATGGAATATTTGGGCTGAGGTTTCAATTATTTGAAGATACATTTTTTTTTAAATTACTGTTATTGAAAGTGTAATTATTTGGTATTCATGCAAGCATCATACCTTAGGATTTAATAGTGGAATAGATTCTGGCAATTTTATCCTTTAAAAGTAAAATTAAATAGTCACTTTTACATAGTCTAAGATTTTTTTTATTCCTGTTTTTTCATTCCTGACTAATTCCTAATCTAAATGTTGTTTCAGTGCTGCAGTGGTATGTTTGGGTTCCTTGTACAAGAAGTTGGGTAGAATGCTGGTTAACACCTTTACCGATACAGTGGGGAATATTCTTAAAGCTATGAAGAGTGCAGAGGTGAGTAACCACAAGTTCAACCAAAGAATAAAAAGATAAACTATAATTTTTATTACATCAAAAGAAAAAGAATAAAAAGTATTTTATGGTTTTGTGTTTTATGGTTTCTTGAGCCAATAAAAATGCTTTACCTATGGTAAGCATACATAGGTATATATATAAATATATCCATAAATGAAATATTTCTAGGAGATGCACATATCTCTTTTGTATATTAAATCTTTATTAGAAAATCAATAATGCAATTTACGATTTTGGATAAATCCGAATCGGCAAAAGCTAAGGTATTTCTCTGGCAGACCCATCCCTGCTTCTTCCCTTCATATCACCTTTTCCCCTAGCACTAGTACTACAGCAAGTGTTTGTCAATAAGGATCCAGATACGTAGTTGGTAACTACTGGATACCTGATGGATGGATTAGTATTCTACCAGCATCAGAAAGGAGTAAGGAATATAATCAGGTTGGGAAAGAGCTTGAAGGATATAAGTATGACCAGGATCTGGTTAACCTTTTAGTTGCCAGGGGAATATATTCTCAGCCTTAGCCTTACTGATTTGTGATCATTTACCACTGTGGAATATCCTTTGTTTTTGTAACTGTCTCTTCATTTGGCTTCCAAGATACTGTAATTTCTTGACAACTATAGTTTCACTAATTTTTTTTTTTTAAGATTTTATTTATGAGAGAGAGAGAGAGAAAAAGAGCACAAGCAGGGGGAGGGGCAGAGGCAGAGGGAGAAGCAAGCTCCCTGCTGAGCAGGGAGCCCGATGTGGGGCTGGATCCCAGAACCCTGGGATCATGACCTGAATTGAAGGTGGATGCTTAACCGACTGAGCCACCCAGGCGCCACTCACCATTTTTTTTTTAAGATTTTTATTTATTTATTTGACAGAGTGAGAGAGGGAACACAAGCAGGGGGAGTAGGAGAGGTAGAAGCAGGCTTCCTACTCAGCAGGAAGTCAGATGCTTAATGACTGAGCCACCCAGGTGCCCCTGACCAGTCATTTTTGAAATTAAAGCATTTGTATGTGTGTTTATCAAAAATTTTAAATCTGTGGTCCCTAATATTTAAGGATAACTCAGCACCTTTAAATATAAAAACAATATACCAGTTCTTGTTCTAACTTCACCTAGAAAAGAAGTCTAGAAAACAGCTCTGAAATAATTTTTAAAAATGCTATCTAGTTTGCCCACACATTTTTTTTAAAAAAACATTTATTTATTTATTTGAGAGAGAGCGCATGTGCAGTGGGGAGGGGGAGAGGGAGAGAGAAACTCCAAGCAGACTTCACACTGAGCAAAGAGCCTGACACAGAGCTCGATCTCAAGACTCTGAGATCACGACCTGAATTTGAAAGTTCACATGTAGGGCGCCTGGGTGGCTCGGTTGGTTAAGCAACTGCCTTCAGCTCAGGTCATGATCCCAGGGTCCTGGGATCGAGTCCCACATCGGGCTCCCGGCTCAGCGGGGAGCCTGCTTCTCCCTCTGACCCTCTCCCCTCTCATGCTGTTTCTCTCCCGCTCACTCTCTAATAAATAAATAAATAAATAAAATCTTTAAAAAAAAAAAAAGAAAGTTCACATGTAAAATATGATAAATTTCCAGAAGAATGTAGCTGATTTGAGGTGCATGGCTGGCTCAGTCAGTAGAGCATGCAACTCTTGGTTGTGAGTTCAAGCCCCATGCTGAGTGTAGAGATTATTTTAAAAAATAAAACTAAAAAAAAAAAAAAGAACATAGCTTATTCAAGAACTTTAAGAATTGAAGTCCATAACAAAAAACTAGTGATTGAATCTACTCAGGAGATCAATTCTAAGGAGTGGTTTGCTAAAAGACTGAAGAAAGTGATTCAGCAGAAGAGATTGTTAACATCTGTAAACTGGGTTTTATTTAAAAGGAAATCTTTGTAAGAACTTTTATCTGCTGAGGAACGGCCACTTTAAACTTTCTTTCCACTTAACTCCATTAGTTAAGCTATAATCTTTTTAGGCCCCATGTTTAACAGGATTACTCTGTAAGTCTCAGAAATTTTAAAGTTACTGCTGAAGATTTTATTTCTTGCTATTTTTTATCTTTATGACTTAGTTGATCAGTACTGCAACATGTTGGAGATATCCAAAGGGTTCCCACCTTTAATTCACACCCTTCAGTAACAGACAACATAAAGTTGGGATAGAAAGAAAGTTCAGAAGTTTCACCTTGGGACCCATTTGGTTATGTCCACCTATTAATTACTGTTGTGCTCCTTTGGACAAAGATAAATTGATAACATTCCTATGAAAATGGTGGTTGATGTTGATCTTTGTCTTCTCCCAACTTTAGTTATTTTTAGTGGCCTTAACTTCCTGGGATATAGAAGTCGTTTGGGGCATTTATTAAAATATCAGTAATATAAGCAGTTACTATTTTTTGAGTATTTATTATGTACCAGGCACTGTGGTGAATGTTTTCCCCACAAGGACTTATTTACTTCTCACACTGGCTGTATGGGTTTCATCTTATTCTCATTTTATAGATGGAGAATAAGTAAGCACAACTTAAAGTCACACAGGTGCTAAGGATCAGAGGCAAGATTCAGCCCCAGGTCTTTTTAAGTCTAAAGCCCAGACTTTTGTCCTCTGAGTTCAACTACTCAGCCCAATAAATGATAAAATATTAATGGCTATAAAATCTATTGAGCATTTACTATATGCCAGGCACTATTCTCAGCGTTTTACGTGTAGTAACTTGTTTGATCTTCACAACAACCTGTGAGGTGGATATGTCCATTTCACAGATAAACTGTTTTGCCCAAGGTCACTTAGCTGCTAGATGGCAGTCCCTGAACTCTTACCGTGTTACCTCATTAATAGCAACCATTTATTGAATGCTTAACAACATGCAAGCTTTGTGCTAGGATTTTTCATATAATTTCATTTAATCTTCATATCAACCCTTTGTATTGTGTTGAAATATATACACATAACACTTTTCAAATAGTAAACACTTCATAAAATAACAGCTGTTAATGTCTCTTGATATCAGATGGGTTGGTTAGTGTATACAGATACTGAAGTATTTCACTAGTACATGAGAGAAATTTTGATGCTTAATGCTACTTTTCCCAGTGAAATTTTTTTCTTATTTAAATTTTTTCTTTTTGGTAGTCTCAAGGTCGATACGAGATTATGTTGAGTTTGCAAAATATATTGAATGGACTAGGAGCTGCTGCTACACCTTGCCACAGGGATGTTTATAAAGCTGCTAAATCCTGCTTAACAGATAGATCCATGGCTGTTCGTTGTGCTGCTGCAAAGGTAAAATGGTCTAATAAGTAGAATTTCTCAAAATAAATACAAAGAAAATTAAATTAGTATCCCCGTTAACTACATGATCTCAGAGCTACAACCTTGGAAATCAGCCCATCTTATTTTAGCATAGGAGGAAACTGAGGTCCAGAGAGTTATATGAATTTCCCAGGGTTCTTCAGATAGTTCAGAGAATATTGTTGGAGGGTGGGGAGTTCAGGTTACCATGACTCTTAAGTATTCCTTTCACTCTACTATGCTTCCTCTCTGTAGTTTTGTAAACTAAAGTTTACATGTAAAGTTTATGTTATTTGAAAGTGATTTGTTTTTATCATGCCTTCTTTTTTGTTAAGTCTAGGATTTAGATTTTGATATTTTCATTTCTTTTGAATATGTCACTTTTTGCAAGCTAGGAAACAGAATCAAAATAAGGCAGTTTAGTCCTCTGCAGATCTAGGCCAAGTCTTGTGATCTTCAGCAGAATTATCATGGCTTCTTAATACAGTTGGTCAGATAGGACAGTAAAGTTGTTTATGTTGTAATTATTCTCACAATTGCTCATAGCCAACAGATTGGTTCTTCAGACGTTTTTCCTAGCCTAGTGAGTTAGAATGGGTTCTCCTCCCATCCTCTGTGGACACGTTGTTTTATATAGTATAATTTTTATGACTTTTAGTAAGTATTCATTTGTTGTCTCTGCAATCGTTGTTTAGATACTTTGGATGTGTATATAATTTTTTTAGATCTTGATAGTTTCTACAACTTATGTAGATCTGAACCTGACATTTACAGTTTGTTTTTCATTAATGTCTGTTTTTTCAATTAAATAGTGTCTCCTTGAACTTCAGAAAGAGGCCATCTTTATGTGGAGTACAGACCTGGATAGTGTGGCCACACTATGTTTTAAGTCCTTTGAAGGTTCCAATTATGATGTGCGGATTTCAGTTTCAAAGCTACTAGGCACAGTGTTGGCTAAAGCTATAATTTCTAAACATCCAGGAGCAGGTACATTTATATAATTATTTTCAAAGTGTCTATTGTAATTTTTTCCCAGTTGGTTTAAACAAATATAATGTGGCATTACTACTACTACATTAATAATGTACTACTACATTATTAATTTTGAAAAGAGGCAGGATATTTTAAAAATCAGTTTTAGTTTGTAAACATTGCTGTAGGTCCCAAAAGTTCATTTTCAAACAATATAGTAAACATTTGAGGAAAAAGATAAACTCTTGAAGAAATGTACTTTATTCAGTCATCGTCTTTCCTTTATGGCCTTTACTTTTTTTTTTAAGTAAATTGTTAATTGTTATCCAATAATAGATATGATCTAAATCTTAATTCTTTTTTAAGCAACATGAATTTGATTACCTATATTCGGCTTGCCATTTTCTAGGTTGGTATAAGGGAACAATGATGTAAATAATTCCAAACAACAGGTATTTGAAATTCACTGTACTTGGACAATTTGCTTTGTGTTACTTTTTATTTATATGCTTCTAGGCAGTGAGCAGGGATGGGGTATTTTTGAAAACAAGAGAGTTTGCTTGGGTTTAATCAACAGTGTATATAAAACATTGATGAGTAACTGAAAACTTGCTTTATCATTCTGTCTCCAAAGAATAAACAATCACACAAATGCAAATGTGTTTGTTCTATAGAAACTTACTCCTCAAACATCTGCAGATCAGGAGTACTACCATCACCTGGGAGCTTGTAAGAAATGCAGAAACCGGGCGCCTGGGTGGCTCAGTCGGTTAAGCGGCTGCCTTCGGCTCAGGTCATGATCCCAGGGTCCTGGGATCGAGTCCCGCATCGGGCTCCCTGCTCTGCGGGAGCCTGCTTCTCCCTCTCCCTCTGCCTACTTGTGTTCTCTCTCTATCTCTCTGTCAAATAAATAAATAAAATCTTTAAAAAAAAAAAAAAAAAAGAAATGCAGAAACCCAAGCCAAACACAATTTACTAAATCCAAATTCTCATTTGAACAAGATCTCCAGACAATTTGTATGCACATTAAAGTTTGAGAAGCATTGCTGGAGAAATTGTTTATAGTTATATAAAGGGAAATTTTTTTTTTTTTCTAAAGCCAATGTTTTTTAACCAGTGATGGGAAAGGACAGGAAGTACAGCATGTCAGTCACCTGGGGGACATTATCAAACTTACAGTCCCCTCATTCTCCAGTTGAGATTGTAAATAAAATTTATAATGAAGTTTTATTTTTATTATGGTGTTTCTAATCTTATAATTCAGTAAGGCTGTCTTATTTATTGGGAGGTGAGGGAAAGGTGAATGGGAACAGGAAGAAGTCACCAAAAAAACCCAAACCAGAAAAAAAAGTTGTTCAGGACATTTAGGAGGTTAAATCTTAAGCCACCTAAGAAATTGAAATTGGAAGACATGTTTATTGTTTATTTTTTAAAGATTTTATTTATGTATTTGACAGAGAGAGTGGGAGAGAAAGCAGGGGTAGCAGCAGAGGGCGGGGGGCAGCAGGCTGCCTGCGGAGCAGGGAGCCCAATACGGGGCTCCATCCCAGGATCACGACCTGAGCCAAAGGCAGCCGCTTAACTGACTGAACCACCGAGGCACCCCTAATCAAATCCTTTTTAAAATGTGAATTGTTCATTTCTATAAATGTATCAGTAGCAGTAGCACATGGTTTCAGTAGAAACAAGCAAAGTGTAGAATTGCATAAGAATTATGAATAAATATTTAAATGTATATGCTTCGATGGTAGCACTAAACTGATACTAGTGTTTTTGTAATCAGACTAAGCAAAGTGAAGAATCAACTTCACCCACGATAAAAATCCTTGGCCTAATCTTTTGTTAGAAATTCTGTCATCTTGCCTCTGTAAGTTTTAGCTTACAAATAATTGAGTTATTTTTGTACAACTAAAAAGTGATCTAGATACCATAATAGATTTTTTTTAAGGTCAAGGACTAATAGCAAAATAGTGCTTAATAATTTAGAAAACAAATGCAGGGCGCCTGGGTGGCTCAGATGGTTAAGCGTCTGCCTTCGGCTCAGGTCATGATCTCAGGGTCCTGGGATCGAGTCCCGCATCGGGTTCCCTGCTCAGTGCAGAGCCTGCTTCTCCCTCTCCCTCTGCCGCTCCCTCTGCTTGTGCTCTTCTGTCTATCTCTCTGTCAAATAAATAAATAAAATCTTTAAAAAAAAAAAGAAAACGCAGTGGAGGTTTGTATACTCAACTACAATATGCAAAGATTATGAAGTACAGAGCTAAAATGATTTTCCTAGTAAAACTAACAGGTTTCAGGCAGGTGGTAGGTTATTCCAAGGCACTTAAAAAGCAGGGATTGAGGGGCACCTGGGTGGCTCAGTCGGTTAAACGGCTGCCTTCAGCTCAGGTCATGATCCCGGGGTCCTGGTCAGTGGGGAGCCTGTTTCTCCCTTCCTACTCCCCCTCCCCTTACTCGTGTGCTCTAAATAAATAAATAAATAAAATTTTTTAAAAAGTAGGGATTGAGTATGACACTTTCTTATCATTGGAACAAGTTGTGGGGAATTTATGTGATCTTTTAATATATATAATTTAATATATATCATTCTCTCACTTGCTCAAGGACATTGCTCTAGGAAGTCTCCCCTCTCCTATACCAGCTTTTCCCTCTCTATTGGATTATTACCTACAAAAACATGCTTTTATTTCTCCCATCTAAAAAAATAAATTCTGGGGTGCCTGGGTGGCTCAGTCGTTAAGCGTCTGCCTTTGGCTCCGGTCATGATCCCAGGGTCCTGGGATCGAGCCCCACATCAGGCTCCCTGCTCCGCGGGAGGCCTGCTTCTCCCTCTCCCACTCCCCCTGCTTGTGTTCCCTCTCTCGCTGTGTCTCTCTCTGTCAAATAAATAAATAAAATCTTTAAAAAAATAAATAAAAATAAAATTCTTGTATCTTACTTCCTAGCTCGTTGGAGCACCATTTCTCTTCCTTTTGCATCAAAGTTCCTCAGGAGAGTTCTTGATAGTGTCTTTCGTTTCCCTCCTGCCATATCTTTCAAACCCACTTCAGTTAGGATTTCCCCCCATTCACTCCACCAAAACTGTTTTGGTTAAGGTCATCAAAGACTTCCATGTTCATTCATTCATTCAATAAATAAATACTTGTTTATACTTGGCTGGGATCTTTTCTGAGCACATGGGATATGTCATTGAACAAAAGAAAAACCCTGCCCTTTTTGAGCTGATGTTTATACTCAGCCACGCTAAAGCCAGTGGGCAGTTCTCAGTTGTCTCACTTGACCTTTCAGCAACATTTAACTCAGCTGATCCTCTTCCTTGTTTTTTTTCACTGGGCTTATAGGACTTCATTCTCTCTTTGTTTTCCTTCTTCCTCACTAGAAATTCCTGTTTCGTCTTCTCTGTTGATTGCTTATCTTTTTATAGAAGAGGCCCCTTGCCTAGTACTTGTTCTTTTGCCGTATGTGTATGCTCATCCTCTTGGTCATCTTATCTAGTCTCATGGCTTAAATACCATCTATATGTCAGGGATTATTGGATCTATATTTTTAGCCTGGGCACCAGGCTCAGATCTAGCTTCCCATTTGACATCTCTTTCGATGTTTATTTGATGTTTCAATTGAACTCCTAAAGTGAATACCTGGTCTCTCCTCCTCTAGAACATTCACACACCTGTTCTACTTGCAGGCTTGCTAATCTCAGTTGATGCCAACTCTGTCCTTCCAAGTGTTCAAATCCAAAATTTGTAAAGTCACCCATGATTCTTATCTCTCACACTCAATAGCTTCTCTACTGGACAATCTTAAAACATACCCAGAATGAGGACCCCTTGGAGAATTGGCTAATTTGGGGGTTGGTGAAGGAAATGTCTGAAGATGACCTTGGAACATATTGTTGTGTCAAAAAAGTTAAGTCCTCCCACTGGCCAGCTCTTTGAAGATAATTCCACTGATCAAATCCAGGACAGTATTGGAAGCAAAATTAATAATGACAGAAATGGATTATAACCTATTAAATAAAAAAGAAATCTATGAGTGCATACTGAAAATAAGTAAAGGAGAAGGGAAAGCTCTTTTTTACAGTAGAATGCCAACTAATAAATACAGAAGGAATGATTGTTAGATAATGACCTTTTTGCAGGTAGGAATGCTCAGTGCATTGTTGGAGCAAAGTTTGATAGGTTACAGCGTATTTATACTGTCTTAAAGTATCACCACACAGGTTGCATAGTAATTACAAAAGGAAAGTTGATATTTTACAGTGGACAAACCGGGGGCAGACAAACCTTATTCAAGTGTTCAAGGATCATAACACTAATGTAGGGACAGACTGACCCCAAACCTGATAGTGCATTCTGATGTTACGCATTGAGAAGGCTTACAGCATTACTTACATAGTTCTCCTGCCAAAAATTCTGAGGAAATACTAAACAAACTCAAATTGGGTGCTGTTGTATAAAACAACTAGCCATGAACAAACTCTTCAAAAATGAAAAAGTGATAAAGAGAATATGGTGAGTCTAGGTGAAGGGTACATGGGAGTTTATTTTACTATTCTTGCAGGTCTTTTTGTAATTAATTTTGAAAATTTTTCAAATAAAAACTTAAAAATACATGTTTATCCGGACTCCACTGTTCTGCAACCACCTTCATCTAAGCCATCATCATCTCTTGCTTCAATTACTAAATTGCTTCTAGTTGGTTTCTCTACTTTTCCCTTTAACCCCCTTCTACAGTCTTCTCTCTGCACAGAAGCAAAGTGACAGATTATATCACTCCTCTGCTCAGGGTCCTTCATTGGCACCTCACTTAACTTACATCCTTACTATAATGATCTACAAAGACCAGTGCCTTCTCTTCCCCCATCTTTACACTCTGGCCTGTCCCCTACTAAAGTCCTCCATTACTCTGTTCACATAACTCTACTTAAACCCAGTAGGCATCATATTCTTCCTCAAGGCCTTTTTGCCCTAGCTATTTCCTCTGCCTAGAACACTTTTTCTCCAGATATCTGCATGGCTGATTCCCTCACTGTCCTCAAACTATGTTCAGGTGTCACCTTTCCAATGAATCTTACCTTGACTACCCTATTTAAAATCACAAACACTTCCCCCGTATTCCTGAGCCTGAGCTCTACTTTCTGCATGGCTTTAATCATTGTCTAGCATACTCTATACTTAGTCATTTATTATGTTTATTATTCTTTCCTTCCTAGAATTTATGATTCATGAGAGCATGGATTTTATACTGTTCACTAATGTTTTTCTCCCAAATGCCAACATGGATTTTCATTTGTTTCAGATGGTTATTTCCTCTTTATGCTGAGGAGTAGATTTTTTGTTCATAATTTTGATTAATGGAAGTTTATTTCTCTACTGTGTATGACTTGAGCCAATAATAAGGGTCAGAGCTCATGACCATCATTATTCAGAAGAATGAAAGGGAGAAAGGGGTGTGTGTGTGTGTGTGTGTGTGTGTGTGTGTGTGTTTAAGAGATCTTGTTCCCTAGATATTCACAGGGAGAAACTCAGCTGTGTCATACTGCAAACAAATGTGAAGACACATTCTGCCCTAACTAATCTCTTGATTATTGTAGCCTAAGGGCCAACTGATCAGTTTAGTAATATTTTGCTTTGATTTCTTCAGAGACTAAGGATATAACAAAAGTTGTACCTGCAGTTGAGAATTTTAAAAAATAGGATATGGTGGTTACTTTATATAAGTTTCATTAAGAGTTGTAGAGCACTTGAAGTGTAAAATTATGATTTTGGCATTTTTAGTATTTAAAAAGAATTTTTAAAGCATTTTAAACTTTTAAAGCTATAAGCATTTTCGTTTGTGGAGAGCAAGGGCAGTTAATGTTTTTTGTTTTAGAAGACGGTTAGCTTGCGGCACCTGGGTGGCTCATTTGGTTAAGCGTCTGCCTTTGGCTCAGGTCCTGATTTCAGGGTCCTGGGAAGTCTGCTTCTCCCTCTCCCTCTGCCGCCCCCCCCCCCCCCCTGTTCCCTCTCAAAAATAATAAACTAAAAAATTAAAAAATTAAAAAAAAAAAAAGGTTAGCCTTCTACTGTGGAAAAGAGGGCAATAGGGACACCCTGTCCGGTTCAGGTCATAATCCCAGGGTGCTGGGATCGAGCCCTGCATTGGGCTCCCTGCTCAACAGGGAGCCTGCTTCTCCCTCTCCCTCTGCCTGCCGCTCCTCCTGCTTGTGCTCTCTCTCTCTCTGTCAAATAAATAATAAAATCTATTAAAAAAAGAAAAAGAGGGCAATAGGGCATAATCCCGAAGTAGCTTAGTCTTAAAATGTCATTGACATGGCACTTCAGAGTCCGTTATGATTTGACCTCTGAACCCTTGCATAACTTTTTGTATGTTAATGTGTGTAATGTCCTGTCAATTTTGCATTTTGTTTGGATTTTTAGTTTATTTTTGTTTCTATAACGTGCTTACCAAGATCATGCAAATCAAGGTCATGCATTAAAATTTTAGTCTCTGTAAAGTACAAATCACATGTTTTGTTTTGTTCTTTGTTATAGCAGTCTCACGTCAAAGCATTCGCAGAGTATCTCTGGAGGAAGTTCTGGAATTACTAGGAACAGGGTTTCTACGTGGGAGTTCAGGATTTCTTCGAGCCAGTGGAGATATGCTGAAAGGAACCAGTTCAGTCAGTAGGGATGTTCGAGTTGGAGTTACTCAGGTTAGAGTCACAAATGAGTATCTACGTGTAATACTCACTGGCCTATAATGAGAATTTTAGTATCTGAATACTCTGGGCATAAGTGATACTGTGCAGGGTCATCACTTCTGCTCTCATATTTATAAAACAGAGATGGTAAGGCCACTCTTTGAAAGTTAGGTTACAAGTAAGAGAACCTTAGTTACCTAAAAGCCAGTGAAATAGGCTGTTACTCACAATGTGTTTTAAGTTCCTAATAATGGGAAATTTTTATTTCCTTTGAAATACAAACATTTGTTTCTAGGCCTTGCGCTTTCATGTGTCTTACAGTTTAACATGTTTTCCATTGTGCTTTTGTGTGCTTGTACAGTTCAGATTTAAGGTACATACTAGGTACATATCATTCAGTATGGGAAATACTGTATTTCCATTTTATGTGGTTTCAACTCCTAAGTAAAGATCATAGCATATAATCTAAGCTAAACCTAGGAAAAGTATCTTAGAATAAAACAACACAGAGGTCTCTGTATTGTTTTCTAAATGTCATTGTGGTTCAAAACAAATGTGTATTTTTTAAAATTCACATATGTCCTCAAAGTGTTTTATACAGTATACAGATAATAGATTTCTTCAAAATGTAAGATGTGCCAGTATAATTGTAAACTGTATTTCTAAACAGATTATATAAGGAAACTACTGTCTTTGTATCTCTGGAGTGAGACCAATCATTAACATTCACAAAAAGAAAGAGCAGTGATTCATCACTGTAAAGTTTCCTTTCACATTTCTAGAGCTAAATTCTCTTAGAGTTACGGTGTTGGAACATATTTAATTCTTACAGTGTGTTCATGTTCATTTTGGGTTTTCTTGTTCAGAATATTAAAGAGCTTGAATCCTTTGTTTGGAGGAGCCATAGACACAGTCTCCATATTAGCTGGCTATGCTGGTTATCCTGAAACTTGGTATAGTCTGACCAAAATAAAAATGCAGCACAAATGAAGTCCCAGTTGAAAGACTATGTACTTCAGTTTGGGCTTCATACAGACAGAAAAATACTATTATATTTATATAGCTGAAGCAGCTATAAATGAGGAAAGAATAAAAAGAAATTTTGTATATTTTGTGGAAGAGAAAATATTAATTCATTTCATTCAATGAAATTATTTCATTTTGAAGATAAAACTCTTTTCTTTTTTAGGCTTATGTGGTATTTGTTTCAACATTAGGAGGAACATGGCTAGAGAAAAATTTTGCTGCCTTTCTTTCTCATATCCTAAGCCTTGTGTCACAGTCACACCCTAAAGCCACCCAAACTCAGCCTGATGCTGTCTGCGGTCGCCGTTGTGTTTCATTTATCCTTCGAGCTACTATAGGAGGTCTTCTTGGAGAAAAGGCTCAAATTGCTGCTGCCAAGGATATTTGCCAGGCTATCTGGAAGTTAAAGAAAGTCGTGGGTATGGATCTACTAAGACAGTCTGTTTTAACAATGCTGAAGGAATTGTCCTTTTGGAAAAGCTAGACTGGTATATATTACTATATTAATACAAAAAAACACTTTTGTAATAGATGTCAGTTGTTTTAGGGTAAAGTTGTCAATACATAGATGAGACATAAACTATCTAATGTGTAACTATCGTGTATATATATACAAGTCTTAAAGGCTGGTGATAATAGTTCCTCAGAATTCATAATCTTCCTCTAGAGGTTGATACAATGTTTTCAAAACAATCAGTTAATCTCAGGGGCACCTGGGTGGCACAGCCAATTAAGCATCCGACTCTTGATTTCGGCAAAGGTCGTGATTTCAGGGTTGTGAGATCAAGCCCGGCGTCAGGCTCCTCACTGGGCTAGGCGTGGTGCCTGCTTAAGATTCTCTCTCCCTTTCCCTCTGCCCCTCCCCCCCTTAAAAAAAATGAAAAAAACAATCAGTTCATCCCAGTTCCTGTACTATTTTAAGTCCACTCTGTTTATCTTATATACCAACGAAATTGGAATATTTTTTAGTTTTCTATGCATTCTCCCTTTCAATGCCACTTGTAATAGTAATTAAGGGATTGATGGTCAGGTTGCTTGAACTAAATTGGTTGTATTAGTTCAATTCTTTCTCAATTGATGCAAGTCCCCATTGTAGTATTTCCTTTAACTGCCTTAAGGGTTTCATGTATAGAGAGAGGAGGTATTAATTTTTGCCTTTATATTTTATGCTCCTTTTTTTTTTTAAAGATTTTATTTATTTATTTGACAGAGAGAAAGAGAGCACAGGTAGGCAGAGTGGCAGCAGAGGGAGAGGGAGAAGCCGGCTCTCCACTGAGCGGGGAACCGGACGTGGGGCTCGATCCCAGGACCCAGGGATCATGACCTGAGCCGAAGGCAGCCGCTTAACCGACTGAGCCACCAGGCGCCCCATGTTTTCTGCTCCCAACACCTACCCCCTATAATATATTTTAATAAAACACTGACAAGTAGTTAAATCTTATGCTTCTATCAGATGCTGTGATGAATGACGGTAATGTGGAAACCCGGGTTGGCTCCACAGATGTAGCAGCCAGCCAGCATATGCTGGTGTGTGCTTTACAAGAGCTTGGAAATCTCTTACACAGTCTTGGCACCACAGTTGCACCTTTACTGCAGGATTCAAGTGCAGGTATCTGTTTTTGCGACTTGTCTGAATACCTTGTTTTTACTTTTATTCTAGACAACTTTTTTCTGAGGAAACAAGTCTTTCTCATATAACTCATTTATTATAGATTCCTCTATAGATTTGTTAGAGATGTTTTATGATATAAATATATCAGGATTATTAAGAATATGTGTATATTTTAGTTTTTTCATTTATAAAGGTTGTTCACTAAGTCACCCTCTAGTCCTCCCTTTCTGGAAATATGTAAGATAACATGGAAAAAATGAAAAGCAAACCTGAACTCTTGTCTCTCATCTGCAGTGAAAACATTAATTTCTGTATGATACAAGTAATTCACTTCCTCAAAGGTCCTTTCAAGCAGTCTCCATTTTCTTTTTCTTGGAAAATTAATCACTTTGAGAGAGAATTCACATACCGAAAAGTTCACCCTCCCTATTTCTCCTTCCCCCAGCCCCTGGTAACTACTAATATATTTCCGGTCTCTATGGATTTGCCTATTATGGACATTTCATATAAATGGAATCATACAATATGTGTCTTTTATTTAATCATTATAAGAAATCAGTTTTGATGGCTTTTGTCATTTAACTGTGGTACGTATTTCCTGCTGACCGAAGCTGGCATTATATTTGGTTTGTAAGCTCTTTATCCCATATAATTTAGCAGCCAACATGAACTGTTACGTATTTTGATGAAGTTGTATGTTGAATTACAGCAAATATAGACTTTTATTCTTACTGGTATTGGTACTCCATTGTCTTCATAATTGGTTAGTAGCCCATTGAGGACCTAGCAAAGCCTCAGTTTTGTTCAACATTTTGTTCTCAGGCAAAAGTGTTATGGTACATAGGAAGCATACTAATTATGTAGATAAATGTGCCAAAAGGGATTTTTTAAAAAGAGGAGGATGGAGCATAGTGTGACATTTCTTTTTAAGGTGTTTTTGTTATGTATTAATAATTTTTAATTCCTAGTACCAAATGAATAATGGTCTGAAGATAAAAAAGCAGAACATTAGCTTATTTAGGAAATAAAATTTTTCTTTTGTGTATTAATTTAAATCATTTTTCATATTAGAAGTAATTCTTGCATATAAAAATCATTTAGGGGTGCCTGGGTGGCTCAGTTGGTTAAGCAGCTGACTCTTGACTTTGGCTCAGGTCATGATATCAGGGTCCTGAGTTCAAGCCCCATGTTGGGCTCCACACCAGGTGTGGAGCCTACTTTTTAAAAAAAAATCATTTATAATTATGTGTCTTTTTAAATCTTTTTTTTCTATTCTGATTTGGCTTTTGATAAAGTAATACATTTTATATCCATGTGGCTGCTTATTCTTTTGACTATTTTTGGCTAAGTGAATTTATCCGTAGAGCTAAGTCTTTTTTTTTTTTCTTCTGTCCTTCTAGGTATTCTTGACAGTGTCATTTCAGTTATTCAGCATCCTAGCATTTCTGTTCGACTAGCAGCAGCTTGGTGTTTACACTGCATTGCTGTGGCATTACCTTCTTACCTAACACCTCTTTTAGACCGTTGCCTGGAACGGCTTACTGTACTTAAGTCCTCACCTGAAGCAGTGACTGGCTTTAGTTTTGCTGTGGCAGCTTTGTTGGGAGCAGTGAAACATTGTCCTTTAGGAATTCCTCATGGAAAGGGCAAGGTAATGATTTCATTCTTCACATATGATAATGACATTTCAGTTTTTTTCTAAAAACGTAATTGTCTTCGTGTTTATCACCCAGTCAAAGCCATGCAGGACAACTTTCTGAGAAAGCAGCTATATTACTTAATTTTTAAATATTATGAAATAATTGCTGTAACAAATAAAGGGATAGTTAAAAGTGTCTTATCTACACTTAAACGGGAATATTTTCTGTGCTTTTTATTGGAAATATCTCCATTTAGTAACAGAATTTGTTCCTGGAGGCTTTATTTTGCTATATAATTAGCTCTGCCATAGAAGTGCATTTAAAATTGCATTATAGGGGCGCCTGACTGGCTCAGTTGGAAGAGCATGCAACTCTTGATCTTGGGGTTGTGAGTTTGAGCCCACATTGGGTGTAGAGATTACGTTTAAAAATGAATAAATTAATAAATAAAAATTAAAAATAAAATTGCATTTAAAAAAAAAGTAGCATTGTAGAGGACAGAGCTGCAAAGAGCTGTAGCTATAAAATCAAGAACGTTAAGTAAAAGCCCTATATGTTACATTTGAATGGAAAATATCACTATGGGGGCGCCTGGGTGGCTCAGTCGGTTAAGCATCTACCTTCAGCTCAGGTCATGATCCCAGGGTCCTAGGATCGAGTCCTGAGTTGGGCTCCCTGCTCAGCGGGGAATGTGCTTCTCCCTCTGCCTGCTGCTCCCCCTGCTTATGCTCTCTCTGTCAAATGAATAAAATCTTTAAAAAAAAAAAATGCTTAAATCCTCACTTTATCCAGTGACAAGACCTAAAGCAGTGACAACCTGGTAGCAAGGAAAAGCCCTAGCACCCAGATTATGGCTCTAAACATCATTTTAGCAAAAGACAATCAGGGATCCATGAAGGAATGGCTGGTTTCAGATCTGGGGCAGGAAAGGCACCGTGTAAACCTGAAATACCTTGTCATGCCAGAGAACAAGGAAGTCATCAATGACTACTGTGTTCATTTTAAAAGGATACAGAAAGTAACTTGAGGGGCTTCCACTGACCAAAGTGGGATAATGTGTACATCAAAAAAAGATAACAGCAACAGTGGATTGAATAACTAGGAATTGTGAGTTATCAGAGAATGTTGTTTGACCATGAAGCCTTCGTAACCTAGGCCTTACACACATATAAGTACTTTTTTTAAGGTGTTATTTGTTTGAGAGAAAGTGAGCGGGGGCGGGGGGGGAGAGCTCAAGCATAAATGGGGGGAGGGGCAGAGGGAGAGGGAGAAGCAGACTCCCTGCTGAGCAGGGACTCACCTCCTCCCTCCACCCCCCCACCCCCCCACCCCCGCCAGATCATGACCTGAGCCGAAGGCAGACGCTTAACCGACTGAGCCACCCAGGCACCACCATATACGTACTTCTTAATAAATAAATCACCATTCCTTGCTTTCTCATTGTCACTCCTATGTCATTGGTAGTAGTATATCCGCCGTTTAACCTTTGCAGAAGAATGTACCATTACTTCAGAAGTTGTAAAACTATTTTGAGTATTGCCAATGTCACTTGAGTAAGGTGATTGACAACTAACATTCTGTCATATGTTTCTAAGCGAAGAATTGCCATTGCCTGTATTTAATTAAATTTAATATCCTCAGATCTTACTAGTTAGGCAGAAAGGATTGTTTTATTTTATCCTTGTTTTTATTGAGTGTTATCCATTGATTGTATTGGCTTCAAGTAGTCCTAAGTTAGTAATAAGTTGGTTGGTTGTTTTAAAATACACTAGCCTTCCTGTTTAGAAAATTTATATGCCAACTTAAAATACTTGCTGCTTCTCTAGAGGTGTTTGGTAACAGATGTTTTCTCAGACATAATAGATGCCTCTTGGCCTCTCTACTGTATAAGCATGCGTTATCCATAACGTATGAAATAATCTGGTTTTTCCTCTTTTGTTTTGCCTATTTCGTAGACTTAAAATATAATACTTTTATGAATCCCACTCTGTGAAATTCACTTCAATGTGAGACTATTTTAAGTACTTTTAATCTCTAGTATACTGCCTCTAGAAAGATTATCAGACACTCAGGTATCAAAATGGTATGCAAATTTTTAAAAAGGGAGATTCCTATAAGGAAACTTTCTCTGGTAATTACAGATTTAAGATAAATGCTTAAAACTAAAAGTAAATTCAAATTCTACACACCTTCACTTGAACAGTTGTACGGTGGCATAATATGTGCTCTACAAAGAATTACAGGGTTTCTGTATAGAACCTAATATGCCAGTATTTAACCTAAATTTAATTTTTTATAGTTTTCTCTATGATCTTGTCCTGTGGTGTAGTCTACATGAATGAGAGTCCTTTATCACTTATATTTGTTATATGTCAGAGTTCATTTTTCAAGAGATTATTAGTTGCTGTCTTTTGTCCAGTAACCTATAAATTGATACGCTTCTTTACCTTATTCTTCTGTATGTAAATAGATTATTATGACATTAGCGGAGGATTTGCTGTGTTCAGCTGTACAAAACAGTCGTCTTTCAGCTCAGCGCACACAAGCTGGATGGTTGTTGATTGCAGCTCTGATGACATTAGGTAATAATAGTCTGTGGAAGGTTTACATGACTATGAAGTACTTTGTGTTTTCTGAATGTAAAATACTGTAATGTATGATTTGAGGAGACTAATTTTTAATTTGTACCAGAATTTATCCACACAAACATTTTTCTTCTAGTAGTTACCTTAGGAAGCCATATACTTACTCCATTCCTCAAAATGTTTTCAGATCTCCTTATTTGAGATTCTTTTCAAAACCAATTTATGAGGGACACCTGGGTGGCTCAGTCGGTTAAGTGTCTGCATTTGGCTCAGGTCATGATCCCAGGATCCTGGGATTGAGTCCCGCATCGGGCTCCTTGCTCTGCGGGAGGCCTGCTTCTCCCTCTCCCTCTGCCTGCCACTCTGCCTACTTGTGCTCTCTCTATCAAATAAATAAATAAAATCTTAAAAAAAAAAAAAAACAATTTATGAGCCTTAGGTAGAATAGGCCAATTTGATTACCTTTCAGGTTTAACTCTGAATGACTCTGACTTTTCCAAAAGTCATTCACATCCATCTTCAGAAAAAAAAATTTCCACAATGAAGGGTAGGCAGGAGAACATACCATAGCCTGTGACTCCAATTCTGTAATTGTTTTGAGAATTGGTAATATCAATAAGGTAGTTGAAGGGAATAGGGCTCACTAAATTATATTTATTAAAAATCAGTAATTATTTTATGGTCATGACTATTGTATTTATATCCTATAACTTTGAGACCCAGTTTTATTGCTTTATTAAAGTTATATTTTAAGTCTATTTTATAATCATATCATTTATTGCCAAGATATAAAATTGGCTGGATTTAACCAGTAAATCATTTTGACACCTCTGAAGTAATTTGATTTAAAAGGAGCCTAAATTAAACAATCACAAATGAAGAACCACTTTAAATAATGTTCTTGGGATGATTAAAGAGGTTTATTGGACTATATCAGGGTTCAGCCTGTGGGCCAAATTTGGCTTGCCAACTCTTTTATACAGCCTCTGAGCTAAGAAGAGTTTTTACATTTTTTAATGGTTTCAAATTTGGACCCTGGCATACGTTGTCATTTCACAAAGTGATGGGAAGGAATAATATGGCCAAGCCTTTATTTGCTTTTGGCTGGGTGTTTCATGCCTGCCATATTGATGATCTTGGTTAATTAAAGGAGAAAATAAACCACTTAATAAATGCAGTATTTCAAATAATAAAGTTTTTCAGAAAAAAGTAATTCTATCAGAAGACTACAAGAAATCCCTTCTCTTTTAAAGAAAGAGATTAGGGGCACCTGGGTGGCTCAGTGGGTTAAGCGTCTGACTTTGGCTCAGGTCAGGATTTCAGGGCCCTGGGATTGAGTCCTACAGCAGGCTCCCCACTCAGAGGAGAGTCTGTTTCTCCTTCTCCCTTTGTCCCTCCCCCCACACATGCAGGAGCTCTCCCTTCCTCTCTCTCAAATAAATAAAGTCTTTTTTAAAAAAAAGATTAGTGGGTGCCTGAGTGGCTCAGTTGGTTAAGCGACTGCCTTCAGCTCAGGTCATGATCCTGGAGTCCTGGGATTGAGTCCCACATCAGGCTCCCGGCTTAGCGGGGAGCCTGCTTCTCCCTCTGGCCCTCTCCCCTCTCATGCTGTTTCTCTCTCTCTCAAATAAATAAAATCTTTTTTTAAAAAAAGATTAGTATATCATATTTTATTGTATATTCATAATCAACATACAAAAAAGGATTAAAATTTTAAATTAATGTTTTGGGGCACCTGGGTGGCTCAGTCAGTTAAGCATCTGACTCTTGGTTTTGGCTCAGGTTATGATCTCAGGGTCTTGAGTAAATAAATAAATCTTTAAAAAAAAAAAAGGAATACCATGGAGATGAGGCTGAGCTCTTAAAAAAAAAATTCCAGTCAGATGTATCACATCTGATTTTTGACCTGGAACAAGTTGCTATCAACTTACTGAGTTTTAAAGAGTAACATTTTGGGTTCTTTAATAATTGACAAGTTGAATAAATTACAGGTCCTGCGGTTGTCAGTCATCACCTTGCTCGAGTTCTGCTGTTGTGGAAGTGTGTCTTTCCAGTGTCTTCTAAAGATCTGGAAACAGAAAAAAGCCGGGGAGATTCATTTACATGGCAGGTAACCTTGGAAGGACGAGCTGGTGCGCTCTGTGGTAGGTAAAGTTTAGTCTTTTTTCTCCCTTTCCTTTGGCTTTTTCCCTCACTCTTTAACTTTCCCATATTTATATCTTTATTGGTGAAAATATTTACTTACGGTGATTTTTGAAATTGAACATAATTAATTAGTGATTAGAACAGATACGTGATAAACCAAATTTTTTAGAATTCTGATCCTTAGGAAAATGCATGTTTTCTTAGATGTAATCTAGTTGAGAACCTCCAAGATTGCTTTGTCTTCAGTAGGCATTCAAGTTCTTTTTTTAGAAATATTAGGCTTGGATTTAATTTGCATTGATTAAGTATGGTTTCCATTTAGTTTTTTATATATGAAAGTTGTACCCTTCTATAGTATATGAACCATTAAAAAATAGTATCTACCATGAATATTTGAACTAAGGAAGTGGTATTTCTGGAAAGACATGGAAACATTGATTTTGGTTTTATTTGTTTATTCATGGCATTTTTACTCTTAATAAAATAATTTTGAAATTAATCTTGAAACTCAGTCTAACTTTAAAATATTAAAACTACATATTAAATAATTCCTTATAAAAACTTACACAATTCAGGTAACATCTGTAAGAACCGAACAATGCTGGCTAAAATGTCATCATAGCTCTGCAGAATTAGTGTAGAACTGGCAAACTTAAGGTTCTAAGGTAATTTTTTCTACTTCTGAGCTCAGGGGTTGAGTAAAAGCCAGAAAAGCAGCATTTTGTTAACTTGGTTGTTGGGCATTTTTAGTGATTCTAGAAACTCTTTTTTTACCTTGATTAGAGGTAAAAGACATTAGCTTCCTTTTTATGAGAGAGTTTCAAGATTTTTTTTGTTTTTAGCACATTTCTTTATTCCTCTAATAGAAATACAAATGCTGTACCATTAATGAATGCTTTTTTTCATGGTTCATTACATTCTGCCAAGTAAAGAAGTCTGTTCTATTTTTCAGCTATCAAGAGTTTTGTTTCCCACTGTGGTGATCTCCTTACTGAGGAAGTAATTCAGCGTCTTCTTCCACCACTTCCTTGTGCTGTGAATTTGCTAACTCAGTAAGGATCTGCTATTTAGATTTGATAAAAATTTTTAATAGCAATCTTATCCTCTGATCATGTAATATCTGTTTAGTACATTAATAAGGCCAAGTTTCTATGGTTGGTGAATGATTTTCCTTTTGTAGTCGAAGGCAAACATTTAGTTATATGATTTTTTTTTTTAGGCTAGGAACTTGAAAGAAAAATACATATTAAAAGGGAAGGAAAGTTACTTGGTGGATATTATATCTTCCAAACAGTCAGATTTAACCAAGAAATTAAATATTAAGCCTGTTAACCTTTTCAGGTATGCGTTTTATTGGTTTGTTAATGCTATTCTGTGTTCATAAGAACCAGATGCTTGTTAAGAATTTTAGTTTTTTGTTGTTTTTATTTTTCATAAATTTGACTTATGTGATAAGAAAACATAGAGAAAATCCAATATATGTCATGAGCACTTGTAATTTCCAAATTAATGTATAGTTTTAAAAAAGTATTTAATGATATAAAATTTAGTGTATTACAGAAAAATAAATCTAAGATATGGCTTATAAAGCATAATGAAATGAACACCTTTGAATCCAACACAACTAAAGCAGGGGTTAGCAGATGTTTGCCATAAAGGGCCAGATTGTGAACATCATAGGTTTCGCAGGCCATACAGTCTCTGTTGCATCTACTCAGCTCTGTTGTAGCTCAAAAGTAATCATAGATAATCTGTAAATGAGTGAATGTGGCTATGTTCCAGTAAAACTTGATTTACAAGAACAGGCAGTGGGCCAGATTTAGCTACCCTTAACAAGAACATTAATGAGGGGCGCCTGGGTGGCTCAGCCGTTAAGCGTCTGCCTTCGGCTCAGGTCATGATCTCAGGGTCCTGGGATCGAGCCCCGCATCGGGCTCCCTGCTCTGCGGGAAGCCTGCTTCTCCCTCTCCCACTCCCCCTGCTTGTGTTCCTTCTCTGGCTGTGTCTCTCTCTGTCAAATAAATAAATAAATAAATCTTTAAAAAAAAAAAAAAAAACATTAATGATACTATTGAAGTTATCTGTGAGTTCCTGTCTAATACCATTCTTTCCGCTTTACTCTAGAGGTGATCAGTATCCTGATTTTTATGGTTGTCATTCCCTTGCATTTTTTTTTGTTTCAGGGGTACAGGTCTGTGATTCATCAGTCTTACATAATTCACAGCGCTCCCCATAGCACATACCCTCCCCAATGTCTATCACCCAGCCACCCCATCCCTCCCACCCCCTCCACTCCAGCAACCCTCAGTGTGTTTCCTGAGATTAAGAGTCTCTTATGGTTTGTCTCCCTCTCTGGTTTCGTCTTGTTTCATTTTTCCCTGCCTTTGCCTATGATCCTCTGCCTTGTTTCTCAAATTCCTCATATCAGTGAGATCGTATGATAATTGTCTTTTTCTGATTGACGTATTTCACTTAACATA
Organism: Phoca vitulina; assembly: GCF_004348235.1. Taxonomy (NCBI): domain Eukaryota; kingdom Metazoa; phylum Chordata; class Mammalia; order Carnivora; family Phocidae; genus Phoca; species Phoca vitulina. The sequence continues at coordinate 8,108,742 of NW_022589710.1, read as the reverse complement.
GTACCCTCTAGTTCCGTCCATGTCATTGCAAATGGCAAGATTTCAGGTTTTTGATGGCTGCATAATATTCCATTGTATATATATACCACATCTTCTTTATCCATCCATCTGTTGATGGGCATCTAGGCTCTTTCCATAGTTTGGCTATTGTGGACATTGCTGCTATAAACGTTGGGGTGCACGTGCCCCTTTGGATGTAGTGATCCCTTGCATCTTTAAAAAGTGCATCACATATATATGTTTCCCTAAAGAGTGCATTGTTTAGTCTTGGTTTTGATCAGGCAAATGGTATATTGTTTCTGAAACTTACTTTTTTACTCATCATTATGTTTGTAAACTTCATCTATGAGTAAGTTTGTTCATTTGTTTTGGTTGCTATATAGTATTTAATTGGGTGTGTATTTAGCAACTTACGTACTTCTGTCATTGAAATATGCAAATTCTTGTATGTTTCTGTCAATAGTATATGTGAGTACCCTTTGAGCCACTTCTTCACTAACACTCAGACATCATTCCTAGCCCATCCAGTAGGTATAATTGGTATCTCATCATGATTTTAATTTATATACTGATTCCTGATTGTCATTTTATATATTTATTATTCCTCAATATTTCCCCTTCTAGGAATTCCCTATTCGTGCATGTCTTTACCTATTTTTAGGTAAAATAGTTTTTTGAATTTAACAGACATTCCTAACTTAAATATCAAATTTATCAATCCTTTACTTTTTGGTTAGTACTTTCTGCCTTTTGGTTTAAAACAATCTTTCTTCAGTGGTACCTGGGTGGCTCAGTTGGTTAAGCATCTGCCTTCAGCTCAGGTCATGATCTCAAGGTCCTGGAATCGAGTCCGACATCGGGCTCCCTGCTCAGTGGGGGGGGAGGGTCTCCTTCTCCCTCTATCTCTCCCCCCCCACTCATGCTCTCTCTCTCTGCCTCTCTGCCTCTCTCTCTCAAATAAATAAAATCTTAAAAAAAACTTCAGAATTCTGAAAAATAGAATGGACCTGGTATTTTTGTTGTGGGAATTTTTTTTTTAACTACATATTCCATTTCCTTAATTGTTCTGACTATTCAGGGTCTGATTTAGGGGTTTGTTTTACTTGTTTATTAATTAGATTTTTTCTAATGATTTTCACAGTGCATCTTTATCTTCAAATTTTTTGGAATAAAGTTCTTCATGGTGTTATCTTGTTAATCTCTGCTATATCTATAATGTCTTCTCCATTCCCATTAAGTTTTCATTATGCCTTCCCTTTTGTTTTTCCTGATCCATCTCTTGAGTAGTGTATCTATTTTATTAATCTATACAAAGAATGACTTAGTTTATGTTGAATTTTTTTCCTTATTTATTGTTTATTATTCCTGTCTGCTCTCTTAAATGCTTATCTTTTTCTAACCCCTTAGTTTGAACGCTAAGCTCATTGTTTTTCTCTTAATTCTCCTAATAAAGGCTGAGGCCACAAATTTCCTACTAAGGTTCCAGTTACTGAATCCTTAAACTATTAATATGTATTGTTTTCATTTTTTCAGTTTTAAGTATTTTAAATCTTATTATAATTTCTTTGAGTTGTTTAGAAGTATGTTTATAAATTATGTATAGAATAGTTTTTAGTTTATAGTTTTGTTAGTGATTTTCAACTTAACTGAATTGTCTTTAATGACTATGATTTGTATATTACCTATACTTCCATTTTTTTTTTTTAAGTTTATTTATTTAAGCAATCTCTACACCCAACATGGGGCTCAAACTCACAACTCCAAGATGAAGAGTTGCATGCTCTACTGACTGAGCCAGCCAGGAACCCCTATTACCTGTCCTTTTAAATTTGTCAAGACTTACTCTATAACAGATGTATTTTGTTAAAAGTTCTTTGTTCCATCTATCTTCACTAATTTTTTATCTACTTAAGCTATCAGTAATTGAGAGTGATGTGTTCAACTCTTCCACTGTGATGGTGGGTTTATAATTTTTTTCTATGGTTGTATTAATTTTTGCTTTTTCATATTTTGAGACTATTTAATTGGGTACATAGGATTATAGAATTATATCCTCCTGGTGAATTGAATCTTTTATATTTATACAGTATACAGATAATTCTCTTTATCCTTAATAATGCTTTTTGATTAAAGTCTAATTTATGGATTACTAATATGGTGGTATGTCTTTTTTCACGGCACTGTGTTTTTAGTTTTATCTCATAAACTGTGTATAGTTGTTTTTTTAAATTGAATTTTACAGTGTCTGCTCTAAACCGGCAATTTGTCGATTTCTCTATCCAACTTGTTATGTATTTTGTTGGTTTGTGTCTTTTAGTAATTCTAAAAAAGTGGCTGTTACCTATTCAAATATTGTCATTTTCCATTCTTTTTAAACTTTTCTTTTGGGGTTCCAAATAGACAAATTTTAAATCTTTTCATTTTGTCTTCCATGTCTCCTCATCGTTTTCTAATATTTTTTCTCCTTTTTCTCTCTGCTACATTCTGGGTAATTTCTTCAGCTCTCTCTACCAGTTCACAAATTCTCCTTTCAGCTGGGTTTTATCTGATATGCCTTCGCCTCTTCCGGGACTTGGGATCTGCCAGGTCTTAGGAACCCCCTCAAGAGATTTTATTTTGGGGCACCTGGGTGGCTCAGTCGTTAAGCATCTGCCTTCAACTCAGGTCATGATCCCGGGGTCCTGGGATCGAGCCCCGCATTGGGCTCCCTGCACCGTGGGAAGCCTGCTTCTCCCTCTCCCACTCCCCCTGCTTGTGTTTCCTCTCACTGTGTCTCTCTCTCTCAAATAAATAAAATCTTTTTAAAAAAAGAGAGAGATTTTTATTTTATCCACCCTTACCTTGTCATGAGCATAAGCTCAGTACACATTCTTGTGTTGGTATTGGTATTAGTGTTCCCACTCTGATTTTAGCTCATATTTTGTTTCATGCTTTTTATGTTTGTTTGTTGGAGGGGCATGGAGGTGTAGCCTAGGAACGGTCCCTTTCTGCAAGCCTAGCAATGTAAATTATCTTTTATCTAGGATCTAAGTATATTTGTAGCTGAAGGGCCTTCAGAGACTCTGATGCACCCTCCTAATAGAAGCAGAAACCACTAGCAATGCTTTCTTAAATTCTTATTTGTTTTGAATAAAATCTTACTTTTTGTAAGAAAAAAAATACATGCACACACACCCCTCTGAACTAAATTTTGTTGTATTTAAATCAGGTAAATATTGTGGAATTTTTAAAAATATAATTCATAACTTCTTAACATCTTGTTAATATGATTGAAGTTGTTTTTATATGTCATCTGTAATTTTCTCATCTGGTTTTGGAGAAATACAAAAATGTAGTGGATTTATTCTTCCATAACTAAAAAAATTCTACCTAGGTTTTAGAAATGTTTTCTTTATGTTGTTAACTGTACTGAATGATATAAACTGGTACCAACTTTTAAAAAATACAGTGACAACTCAAAAATTAACTCATTTCTGGGGCGCCTGGGTGGCTCAGTCGTTAAGCGTCTGCCTTCGGCTCGGGTCATGATCTCAGGGTCCTGGGATCAAGCCCCACATCGGGCTCCCTGCTCCATGGGAGGCCTGCTTCTCCCTCTCCAACTCCCCCCTGCTTGTGTTCCCTCTCTCGCTGTGTCTCTCTCTGTCAAATAAATAAATAAAATCTTTAAAAAAAAAAATTAACTCATTTCTTCTAGAAACTAGAAATAGTATTAGTTTCCCAGAAAATACAAATGAATAAAAACTGCCAGAATTTCTTAGAGTACCTGGAAACCTCATGCTGTGACAGTTTAGTGGATTTATTCCACTGGCACACTAAAGTAATTCCATTGTATTTCTGTGTTGCTAAAATGATGGAGACCATATTCCATTTGATAACATGGTACCTTGCAAAGAGCAGTACTCCTTTAATATTTGTTAGACAAGTGAACATCAGTAAAATGACGCCTTTGTACCAGTAGTGGTAATGAACAGAAGATTAAAAAGTACATGAAAGTGAAAGAAAGAAAAGATTTTGTGATTGAAACTTTTAGGGAAACGTTGCTTGACTTATGCTTTATTAAAAATGAATTTGGGGGTACCTGGGTAGTTCAGTCAGTTAGGCGTCTGCCTTCAGCTCAGGTCATGATCCCAGGGATTGAGCCCCACATGAGGTTCCCTGCTCAGCGGGGAGTCTGCTTTTTCCTCTGCCCCTCCCCCTGCTCATGCTCGCTCTCTCTCTCTGTCAAATGAATAAATAAAATCTTTTTAAAAATTAAAAAAGAATAAAAGAGAATTTGTTTTATGATCTTTGCATATTTTGATGCTTTTTTTTCCTATTTGGTGATGGTATTCCAGATCAAGTTTCAAACAAAAACTTGGATTTTACCTGCATATTTATGTTTCCTGTTTGTTTCCTTCCATATGATTCCTTTTCCAAATAATAGACTTTTGTTTGTTTGTTTGTTTTACAAATGCCAAGTTGTAAATTGTGGAATTTAGTAAGAGTTTGTTTTTAGACAAAATACTGATGGCCTTAGAGATCTAAGTTGAATATATAGTTCTGTTGTATGGAGTGTGATAGGAAACATAGTAGAATAATTTCCATGTGTGACACATATAATACCTCTTATAACTTATCATCACAGTATTTTTTTAAATGGAAAAAAAGAAACATAAAGGAGCACTAATGTTTGCTAATAATACGTATAGCTGTTTTATATTCAACCTATATAACTTACACATTTAAGATATACTTTTTCTTTTATTTTAAGGCTTTCTTCAGTGCTAAAAACATATGGAAGCACTTTGAAAACACCATCAGTAGTTTATAGGCAAAGGCTTTATGAATTACTGATTTTATTACCTCCTGAAACCTATGAAGGTATGTGCTTTAAACCAAAACATTTTACTGTTTGTGGCTAGGACAGTGCTGGGAAAGTAATACCCGAATGAATGAATGATATGGCGTTTATTTAGTACCTTATTTCTAGGGGGTTTAGGGAGTTCAGTCTTAACTATTGTATTCACCATTATACGGTAAATAAAGTAAATTTTTTTAAAAACCTACTTTTTAATGTCTTGCTTTCTTTTCTCCTCTGGGGAAAAAAGTCCGTAGTTCCACCATGTGGAAGAGAATGAGTCACAAAGATTGGTCTTGATTCTACTCTAGGGTTTCCTTCTACATTGATGATCTACTGTACACGTTCTGTTTCACTGTTCCATTCGCTGTGCCCAAACAAAAGTTTCATACTGAACTACCAAGGTATAATTGATTTTCTAAAGTTTAGAGTGTAGGTTTTGCCTTTATGGGTTCAAATATGACCTTAGATTACTAGTTTACTATGATTGGTAACATAAACTTGTCTTCATTTTAAAATTAGTCCTACAAACTTTATATTCCTGCTGCTAAAGTACTCAAGATGCATGTTTTAAGAGGTGAAAGTTCTAAATGGTCTCCATTGGGAACTTCATATTTTTTTAGTCTTAATAGTTCCCAGCCAAACATATTAAGTTGATTATTCAAATCTGCTTGTTGTACGAATACATTTATTGGCTTATATCCTTATTTTACAGGTAAATGCAGTATCATATATACCACAGTAGTTCAAAATATTAACCTGTAACTTCTGTTTGGCCTTTATTATTATATGAGTGGTATTATTATGTGAGTGTGGTACTGCCTTTCTTCCTGGTTCACAAATATACCTAGCAAAATGTTTGATACAAAGTAATCATTTAGTATATGAAGAACTGGAAAAAAATGGGTGATTGTCATTTCTCAGGAATTGTATCAAAAGAATCATTTCTATATGCCAGGCACTGTGATAGAAATTGTATATATTATCTCATTTATCTTAGAATAATACAGTGAGCTGGTTACATTTTCCTTATTTGACAGATAAAGGCATAGAGAAGTTACAAAAACCAACTCAAGAACATATATGCAGTAAATAGTGGAATCAAGATTATAGATCTGCTTCATGCTGTGCTGCATACCTATTTATAGGTAACCTGCAAGAGACTTAACAGTCAAGACTTAGTGATAGGTCCTTCTCATTGTATACTATCTCTTAGTATATAAGAGCTACCTCCTAGATATAAAAGCCCTAGAGATAATTTCTGTGTTCTATACCTCTGATAGCTGTCAGGTCCTGGCAAAAACAATTCCGTTTAGATATTTATATCAATTTTACCGTATTTTAGAGTTTATTTTCAAACTACAGATGAAAAAAAATGATTTCTTTTTCAGGTCTTCATTAAACATCTAAGAATACCAGAATTTCAACTTAAAATCTACACTGTGTCTTCTAATAAATGATAATATAAGTCTTCCCTTAAAAGACTTAAAGAAAAAAACAAAGTCTTGTACTTTTTTCTCAGAATTGGAGTTTGGGAATGCAGTCAAAAGTCCTAAAGGAATAAAAAAAAAAAATAGAAGTCCTAAAGGAATAATGAATATAAAGTGTACAGATTTTAAATCAGTTCCAGAGTGTTCACTGGGAGACAAAGTCAGGAATTACTATAAACTTCTTGAAAAATAGAATCTATATTTACCTTCTTTATCTTTTTCAAGTTTATTTGTCTAACATTACTTAAAGAAGAATTAGTTCATAGAAAAATGAGAATATGGAGGTATTAATAGTTTTATGTTTCAACCAAAAAAAATAATTTGCCATTTCTTGGCTATCTTTTTTCCATCTTTAAAACTATGGAAATAAAATTAAGGATTTTTTTCCTTAAAGACTTTTAATTTTTTTTTTTTTTAAGATTTTATTTATTTGACAGAGACACAGCGAGAGAGGGAACACAAGCAGGGGGAGTGGGAAAGAGAGAAGCAGGCTTCCCGCCGAGCAGGGAGCCTGATGCAGGGCTCAATCCCAGAACCCTGGGATCATGACCTGAGCCGAAGGCAGATGCTTAATGACTGAGCCACCCAGGCGCCCTTAATTTTTTTTTTTTAAGATTTTATTTATTTATTTGACAGAGATAGAGAGATCACAAGTAGGCAGGCAGAGGGAGAGGGAGAAGCAGGCTTCCCGCTGAGCAGGGAGCCTGACGTGGGGCTCGATCCCAGGACCCCAAGATCATGACCTGAGCCGAAGGCAGCCACTTAACTGACTGAACCACCCAGGTGCCCTAAGACTTTTAATTTTTTTTAATGGCATTCTATTTAATAGATTTATGTGTATGGAGCATAACAGTCAGAACTTTACCATTAAAATATCAACTGACATTTAAAATAACGGCTCATCATACAATAATAACCTATAGTAATTTCTGAATCTTTTAACACAAAATGAAATAGTAGTCTTTAAAATTATACATCTCATTAATTCAAAATATGGCTAAGTAACAAAACAAGTTTAAAGTTCTGATGATACTGGTTGGTACAATGAGTTGTCAAAAAGTAAGTTTACAAGACAGAGTAAGAAATTGCTTTTGTTAATGGGACCTATTTGTAAGAATTTAAATGACTGGTTGTCCAGCAGATGCAGACTTTTGTCGTAGGAATGACTTAGTTTTCCGAAGTTTGTGGAGTAAAAATTGGGTTCTTAGTTTTTATTTCCTATTTTAGTTTTGTTATGGACCTTTCAAGTGTTTTAATTTTCTCCACGCTGGAAATTGCTCCTCCTGGAAATTTCTACAAAAAAAGCATATTTGCAGAAGCACCTGGGTGGCTCAGTCAGTTAAACATGGAGCCTGCTTGTCTCCTCCTGCTCCTCCTCGTACTCTCTCTCAAATAAATAATGTTCCCAAAAAAGCGTATTTGCATTTTAAAATGTAATCATTCTTAAGTTCAGGGACTTTGAGGTGAGCAGTCACTTTAAATGAGAAATAGAGAGGAGTGGGCGCCTGGGTGGCTCAGTCGTTAAGCGTCTGCCTTCGGCTCAGGTCATGATCCCAGGGTCCTGGGATCGAGTCCCACATCGGGCTCCCTGCTCCGTGGGAAGCCTGCTTCTCCCTCTCCCACTCCCCCTGCTTGTGTTCCCTCTCGCTGTGTCTCTCTCTGTCAAATAAATAAAATATTTAAAAAAAAACAACTTTAAAAAAGAGAAAGAGAGAGGAGTGCCTGACTGGCTCAGTCCATGGAGCATGCAACTCTTGATCTCAGGGTAGTAAGTTTGAGTCTCACATTGTGCATAGACATTACTTAAAAATTAAAAAAATCTTAAAAAAAAATAAAATAAGGGGCGCCTGGGTAGCTCAGGTGGTTGAGCATCCAACTCTTGATTTTTGGCTCAGGTCATGATCTCGGAGTCGTGGGATCAAGCCCCACATCGGGCTCCATGCTCAGTGGGGAGTTTGCTGGAGATTCTCTCTCTCTTTCCCCTTCCCCCCCTCACCACACTCTCTCCCTCTGTAAAATAAGTAAATCTTTAAAAAAATAAATGAGAAATAGAGAAACTGTTTCCACACTTAGTTGTAAATATCTTTGAAATGACAGGTCAATATGATAATGGACCAGTTTTTCAAAATGTATATATAAGAGAAACAACCATATGCTATCTCATGTCTTTTTTTTTTTTTTTTTTTTTAGAGTGGAGGGAGGGGCAGAAGGCGGGAGAGAGAGAATCTTAAACAGGCTCCACACCCAGCCCAGCTCGGAACCCCGGAGCCCAACACAGGGCTCAGTCTCACAACACTGATGAGATCATAACCTGAGCCAAAATCAAGAGTTGGTCGCTTGGGGCACCTGGGTGGCTCAGTCGTTAAGCGTCTGCCTGCAGCTCAGGTCATGATCCCAGGGTACTGGGATTGAGCACCGCATCAGGCTCCCTGCTCAGTGGGGAGGCTGCTTCTCCCTCCCCCACTCCCCCTGCTTGTGTTCCCTCTCTTGCTGTCTCTCTCAGTGTCAAATAAATAAATAAAATCTTTGAAAAAAAAAAAAAGAGTTGGTCGCTTAACCACCTTAGCCACCCAGGCACTCTGCACACCCCCCGCATGTCTTATAGAAGATTGCAGTGCTGTCTATAAACTAGGATGGCCCCCGAAACACAAATAAAATGGATCCTCTGTGGATCCAAGTTCCAAGTTGTTAATCTGCAAAAAAATACAGACGATAGAGGAACAAATTAAACTGCACTGGGGCATATATTCTAAAAATTCAGGCTGTAGAAACTTCTACAGAAAAACCTCATTTCTTCAAATAAATTACACAGGGAAGGGGCACCTGGGTGGCTCAGTCGTTAAGCGTCTGCCTTGGGCTCAGATCATGATCCCGCGGTCCTGGGACCAAGCCCCGCATCAGGCTCACTGCTCAACGGGGAGCCTGCTTCTCCCTCTCCCTGCCCCCCACCTCGTGCTCTCTCTCATCATCTCTCTATCTCTCTCTCAAATTAAAAAAAAAAAAAATTACACAGGGAAAAGTAGAGGTAAGAACTTTATTTATTTATTTATTTATTTTTAAAAGATTTTATCTGTCAGAGAGGGATCAGCAGGCAGAGGGAGAAGCAGACTCCCCGCTGAGCAAGGAACCTGATGTGGGACTCGATCCCAGGACCCTGGGATAATGACCCGAGCTGAAGCCAGATGCTTAACCAACTGAGCCACCCAGGTGTCCTGAGGGAAGAACTTTAGATTGAATGAGACTTAAAATATATCAACTAATTACAACATGTAGACTTCACTTAGATCTTAATTCAGTCAAAATCAAAAACAGGCATTTATGAGACAATTGAAAATTTGAACACTGAATGGGTATTTGATGTTAAGTGTTTTTTAAAACATGATATTATAATAGGATTGTTTAAAATGTCCTTAACTTTCAGTGATACATAAGGAAATATTTATAGATGAAATTATATGCCTTCTAGGATTTACTTCAAAATAATATGGGAGGTGGTGAGATAGTGGATGGAGGTGTAGTGAAACAAAATTGATCCAGCTGGTCAAGATGTATGACAGTCATATGCTCAGGTGGTGAGGAGTTGGGGTATCATAATACTGTTATGTCTGCTTGTCTATATGTTTGAAATTTTCCATAATAAAAAACATGTCGAATGTTTATAGATTTTTTAAGCTATGGTTTTTTAAAATAAATACAATTTATCTGCTTTTGTATTCATCTTTTTTTATTCTGTTTTTGTTCTTCATGTCATTTTATTTAACATGATGGTAGTATTTAGTCAGTATCATGAGGTACACATACTTTGAGATGTCTTTTCAGTATCTATTCTTAGTCTTGTGACCAGTAGGACCAGTTGAGCCATTTGTTTGTAGTGTATTTTTTAAGGATGAGATAAAATCTTTGGCTGTAATAGATTAAAGTTAGCTGATGTTTAGATTAAAGCTCTGCCTGGGTTTTTTGAACCCTGTACTTTAACCAGTTAACTGCTTTTAGTAAATTGCTAATTGCTGTTTTCTGTAACTCAACAGGAAACCTTTGTGCTGTCCTCAAAGAGCTGGCTGCTGACCTGACTGCCTCTGATATACAGGTGGCAGCATCGGCATTTTTACTTCCACCCCTCTGTCATCAGGATGATCTTGTGATATTAAGTCCTCTGCTACAAGAGACTGACCATAGATTTATCGAAGAACAGGTAGAGTCATTTTTCAGTAACTCTTGGGTTGACTCATTCTGTGAACAGTCATTTTAATACCTTATATATATATATTTTTTGTTTGTTTTGTTTTGTTTTAGCTCCTGCTTGGTAATGGTATTGCTTGTGGAAGTTTGGAGTATGACCCTTATTCTATTTATGAGAAAGATGTAGAGGGAGATTCAGTGCCTAAGCCCCTACCTCCAATACTATCAGTTATTAGCTCTGCAGTCAAGCTCTTTGGAGTTGTATGTGCTCATGTGGGAGAAGCCCAAAGGTAAATCATCTTTAGTAGTTCACTTATCCTGAAATCCAATATTTAAGGATTGGTCATTGGTTCAGTGAATGCATAATAGAGAACTGATGCATAAGAAAAATATCAGAAGATCTCATTAGTGGGGTGCCTGGGTGATGTAGTTGGTTAAGCGTCCGACTCTTGGTTTCTCAGGTTGTGATCTCTGTTGTGAGCCCTGCATCAGGCTCAGCGCGGAGTCTGCTTGAGATTCTCTCCCCACTGCCCCCCATTGGTGCATGTGTGCTCTTTCTCTTTCTCTCTCTCAAAAAAAGTTTTTATTAGCATAAAAGAGTTCTTACAGATGACAGTTGTAGGTGAGATAAAGGCTCTTGTAATTATTCACCTGGCTAATATTTAATAAGTAATTAAGTCAATGATTAAATTCAATGATTAAATTAAACTGAAAACTGCTAGGCTTGTGGATATACTACTTTACCCATAATTACCTTATCATCTAGCTGAAAATACAAATAAAAAAACACAGTGATTAAAAAAAAAGAACAACAAAAAAATGCAGTGGTATTAGAATTTTGATTTATGAGCTATTGTACAAAGAAGAACACTGGTTTTCTGCTTAGATTAGGTCTCATAAGCTTTCTTACCTTCAACGCTTTGTGGAGCCATTATAGGTCTTTAGTTTGGTGGATTTCAAAAATTAGATTAAAATTGATTAGTCTTAAGTTTGATAGATTTCAGTCCACTCAAAGTAAACCTCAGTTTTGAAATATCAAAGACTAAAAATGATTTCTTATTGAGGATGACAGTTTCATAATTGATAACTGAGATAATACCTTTCTTGGAGATAAAAAATACTTGTATCTAGTATCCAGTAAATTGTTTTTATGTGAGATACTAAATGCAATGTGAATTTCTCCCATAGGCTATGCTTTTAACAATTTATAAATTAGTAACTATCCTCATTTATTCATATTCTTTCCTTCCCTCTCTTCTCTTTCTCTCTCTCTTTCACTTCCTCCCTCTCTCTCCCTCCCTCCCCACTCTCTCCCACCCTCCCTTCCTTCCTGTCTGCCTCTAGCATGCTAAACCAAAAATAATAACATGCAACTAGATACATAGCTTTTATATCATTTTATCTAGTTATGTTTTCCAGAGAATATCAATTAGGTGGGGAATTTACCTTGGTCTCTTTTGATGAAGACTCACAAAAATATTTGAATCTTGTGAGCAACACATTTTTGGGGGGTTTTAAAGTAAGCTCTAGTCCCAAGATGGGGCTTGAACTCACAATCCCAAGATCAAGAGTTATATGCACTACCAACTACACCAGCCACCCACCCCAGGAACACATTTTTGAAGCATGTCTCTGGATAGTTTACTTTCAGTGGATAGAATAATGAATAAAACTTTATGTTTGTTTTTTATGTTGATTGTTAATAGCCTCATGTCGTTTTATTTTAAACAATGGTAGTATTTGCTCAGTATAAGATATACACAGACACACACACACACACACACTGATGTCTTTTCAGAGCTTAAATTTTAAAAGATGATGTTTTTCCCAAATTTATTTGTAGCCTATAGCTCCCTGTGTATGCTGTAACTATAAAGTTGTGGCTTTAACGTATTTAAGACAATATATGACCAAATTGTAAATGAATGCTGTAGCACTAAAAGATGAGAGGAAAATCATAGTAGTCTGGAATATTCGAAGAGGAATTGATAGAGGAGGGATGCCTGAGGTGACTCAGTTGGTTAAGCGTCTGCCTTCAACTCAGGTCATGATCCCAGAGTCCTGGGATTGACTGAGTCCCGCACCAGGCTCCTTGCTCAGTGGGGAGCCTGCTTCTCCCTCTTCCTCTGTCTACAGCTCCCCCTGCTTGTGCTCTCTCTCTCCCTCTTTCTGGCAAATAAAGAATTGATAGAGGGGCGCCTGGATGGCTGAGTCGGTTGAGTGTCTGATTCTTAGTTTCAGCTTGGGTCATGATCTCATGGATCATGAGATTGAGCCTGAGCTCAGCAGGGAGTTTGCTTGAGATTCTCCCTCTCCCTCTGCCCCTCCCCCTGCTCCTGGATGGGAGCTTGAGTGCGCTCCCTCTCTCTCTCTCTCTCTCCCTCCCTCTTTCTTAATTTCAAATAAATAAATCTTGGGGCACCTGGGTGGCTCAGTTGGTTAAGTGTCTGCCTTAAGCTCAGATCATGATCCCGGGGTCCTGGGATCGAGCCCCACATCAGGCTCCCTGCTCAGTGGGGAGTCTGTATCTCCCTCTCCCTCTGCCTGCCACTCCTCCTGCTTGTGTTCTCTCTCTCTCTCTCTCAAATAAATAAATAAAATCTTAAAAATAAATAAATACATATTTAAGGGAAAAAAAGAGAAGAATTAATAGGGTGGGAGTGAACCAGTTTGTAACTGTACCATTTTATAGAGCATACAATTTAAAATAATTAATTTGGTTTAATATAGCATTGACTACAGTGATGAAACAGGGGTGGCCTTGTGGGGAAAAGATTTAAATTAAGCATATTCTTAAATGGCTCCACTCTTTTTGACAGGTCTAAGACAAAAAGTGAAAAAGAAAAGAATATACTTCTTAGAGAAGGTTTTTTTTTAGGAAAATTATTTTTTGTTCTAAAATTTAACTTAAAAGAATGCTAAGTTTTTTTTAACCTCACCTGGACTAAAATAGTATATAGAATGAATATATATTTAAGGGAGAGGTTTTATTTGTTTTAATAAAAATGTTGAGACCTGGTAAAAACAAAACATAGTGTGTTCTAACTGAATAAAAATAGTAGGCAGTACTTTGGAGATTTTTAAAGGAAATGGTCTGGCAGGATCCCAGATACAGAAAGTGGGTCATAAGCAGCTCTCAGCAGTCTCCATTGGGTGTCATTAGAGGACCAGAGAAGAGAAACTACATAAATAGGAAAGTTAAGTTTCTAATATCCTGTTATCCAAAATATGATACTTGTTTAAGATGGCAGACCCTTTTTCTTTTGGGTCTTTACATTCCTAGAGGGAAAAAAAATGTTTTTAACCAAAGTATCTATATTTAACAACAGCATCTGAATATTTCAAAGCATTTTGTTGTCATTGTGCTTAGCTTTGTGTTTAAACAGCTTAAAAGAAAGTCTTTAATAACATGAAATTGCCCTAAGATTAGAAATAGGTTTTTCATATTTTATTTATGTACTTAGAAATTAAATTGTCTTTAAATCATTTGGTTTTCTCTGTTTTGACTATAGGATTCTAAAAGTAAGAGAACTTTGCATTGGTAATTTTAAAGTACTAAAATGTTTAAAGTTCTAGAATGCCAAGATAATTTTATTTATTTATTTATTTTTAATTTTTTATTGTTATGTTAATCACCATACATAACATCATTAGTTTTTGATGTAGTGTTCCATGATTCATTGTTGTGTATAAGCCAAAATAATTTTATACAGAAAAGAGCTATGATTGATCTTGTGCATGTGTTGTTTGTGCTTACTTTGAAGCATTTTGCACCTAAATGCAAAGAATGAATTACTTAATTCATCTGAAGATTGTTCTACCCTTGACAATACATTGCGGTCACTTGGACAACTTTTTAAAATGTAGATTCTGATTTAATAGTATGGTATGCATGTATGTTGGGTATTGAAATTTTCAAAAACTCGTTAGGTAATTCTGACATGCAGCCAAGGTTGAGAACCACTGCTATAAATGCTGTAAAATAATTGTGGGTTGATGGAGAGAGAGGAAAAGCATAGTGCTGTAAGGACATGTAAAACAATTCACAGAAGCAAGGCGCTTGGTGGCTCAGATGGTTAAGCGTCTGCCTTCAGCTCAGGTCATGATCCCAGGGTCCTGGGATCGAGCCCCGCATCGGGCTCCCTGCTTGGCGGGGAGCCTGCTTCTCCCTCACCCTCTACTGTTCCCCCAGCTTGTGCTCTCTTGCTCTCTCTGTCAAATAAATAAATAAAATCTTTAAAAAAAAAAAATTCACAGAAGCTACATAAATAGCTAATGGACACATTCAAACCCAGACCAAAACTAATATCCATCATAGTTAGAATTGTGAAATTTAAAAAATTGCTGTCAGTAGAATGATTGAACCAATTGTAATACACGTGCACAGTAAAATTTGGCTTCATGAAAGTTACCAAAGAATAAGAATGATTTGAAAGGTGCTTAGGAGGTAATGTTAAATGAGAAACAGAAGAGTTAAAATTATGTTAATATATAGTGTGATCCTAAGTACATTTTAAAATACAGCTGGGAGTTCAAAGAGCTGTGCTGATTCTCATTAACTATAGATGACATAAGTTGGTGCTACCTTTAAGATGAAGCTATGTATTTGAATCCATTTAAGTCCTATTATTAAGAACAAGAAAGTTGATGCATGTAACTTTTAAGATATCCTTTGTTTAGGGGTGCCCAGCTGGCTACGTCAGTAGGATATGTGACTCTTGACCTCAGGGTTGTGGGTTTGAGCCCCACATTGGGCATAGAGTTTACTTAAAAAAAGAAAAGAAGAAAAAATAAGATATCCTTTGTTTAGAAAATAGTTATTGAGATAGAATTTTTCCAGGTAAATATTTATTAAGTGATACTTTCGTGGGGTTTTTCTCACATAATAATGTTTCTCGCCCACTGTCAGAATGACACAAAATCAAAATGTTTTTGTATTTTTTACGATATATTTTCTTTTCCTAAAATGTTTTAGTATATTCAGCAAGAGTTTATCTCATTTTAGCAGTTCCCACAAAATAATGCAACAAAACAGATTAGCAGTGTATACTTAGTAATGCCCTTTGGCTTACTTTATCTTTATTAGCAAATTCACTGTCTTACTATTTGCTTTTAAATCTTGTTGTTTCTGATTTTAGGCTTTTTATACTGGAACAGCTTTTGGACAGTGTAAAGCACTCAAAAGGAGCTCGTCAACAAATAGTTCAGTTACATGTTGTTTCTTCACTCTCTAGTTTCTTGAAGGTAATTCTGTTTTTTTAAAATTGGGGTGTTTGATTAATTTCTTTTCTAATTTATGTCCAACTATGTAGGTTGGAGGAAGGTGTTTTTAAAGAACTGCTGCTTTTTTTTCCCTTCCCTTTTTTTTTAATCTCCTAATGAAAATGTTTCAGGATTTGTAATTCCCCTTTTACTTTTTCTCTATGTAAAACTTGTTAGTCAGAAATTAAACCTGAAGTCTTGGCTTAGGAACATGCTATAACCTACTCAGCCTAATATCCTATACCAGAAATTGGCAGACTATGGCCTATGGGCCAAATCTGGCTTATTGTTGCATTTATGACTTATTGTTTCTAACTAAAATATAATACACTTCATTGGTTATTTTATGGAAATTCCTATTAATGTTCTTCTGAACACATATATACTATAGTGACAATCAATTACCATATTGTTTGCCTGGAGGTTTAAACTTCTAAAGAACTTTCTGTGAAAAATCAAATTATTTTTGGGTGTTCAGTGTTTGTGTGTGTGTTTAAGTAGTAATCCAAGTATGAGCGTATTTGCTTAACCAGAATATTCATTCCAAACTGGATTCAAAAATTTACTACAGGGGCATCTGGGTGGCTCAGTCTGTTAAGCATCTGACTCTTGATTTCGGCTCAGGTCATGATCTCAGAGTTGTGAGATTGAGCCCTGAGTCAGGCTACACGTTCAGCAGGGAGTCTCCTTGAGGTTCTCTCTCCCTCTACCTTTGCCACTCACTCCACTTGCATTTGCTCTCACGCTCTCTTTCTCTAAAATAAATTTTTTTAAAAAAGGAAATTTACTACAATTATAAGTTTGGATTATTCTTTACATATTTCAGTACTTAGCTATCTCCAAGGGAAATTTGGGTCCAGAAGAAATGAGAAGACCTGCCCTAGCGTTGGTGATGGGAGCCCTAGAAAGTCCCAACCCCCTCTTGAGATGTGCAGCTGCAGAGGCATGGGCTAGATTAGCCCAAGTGGTTGATGATGGAGCTTTTACTGCTGCATTAGCTCAAGTCAGCTTTGACAAGT
Organism: Phoca vitulina; assembly: GCF_004348235.1. Taxonomy (NCBI): domain Eukaryota; kingdom Metazoa; phylum Chordata; class Mammalia; order Carnivora; family Phocidae; genus Phoca; species Phoca vitulina. Next base: position 8,091,955 of record NW_022589710.1, on the reverse strand, counting down.
AAGTGAATTTCTTATTTAATACTCATACACTATATGTCAAAACTGGGTATAGTTTGTTGATTTTTTTGGAACTAGTGAAACTTCATCCTGGGAATTAACTCAGAAAAAATTGATAAAAACAGATACTTTCAAATGAAGGGTTTGCTCATCTTAGAACATAAAACTATTACTACTTTGGCTTTAGTTTTTATATAATAAGAGAAAGATTACCAATATATGAGTGGTATAATTGGCTATCAGTGGAATGGACTCTGGGAGACACAGAGTTTTATCATTTAAAATATAGATAATAGGTAGTAATAACAATCTACTGGAAAGAGTAAAGGCTGTATGCTGTCATGATCAGGAAGCTTAAACTATGTTTTCATTTTTGCCAGCTCTGAGATCATGAGCAAAGAGTAAACTTCTCAGCTAGTTTTCCTGTTTTTCTTAACATTTTAAAATTTTAATTAAATTAATTAACATATAATGTATTATTGGTTTCAGAGGTACAGGTCTGTGATTCATTAGTCTTATATAATACCCAGTGCTCATTACATCACATGCCCTCCTTAATGCCCATCACCCAGTTACCCTGTCCCTCCACCTCCTTCCCCTCCAGCAACCCTCAGTTTGTTTCCTGTGATTGAGTGTCTTATGGTTTGTCTTCCTCTCTGGTTTCATCTTGTTTTATTTTTCCTCTCTTCCCCTATGATCCTCTGTTTTGTTTCTTAAATTCCACATATCAGTGAGATCATATGATAATTGTCTTTCTCTGATTGACTTAATTTCACTTAGCATAATACCTTCTGGTTCCATCCACATCATTCTAATGGCAAGATTTCTGCATATATATACCACATCTTCTTAATCCATTCATCTGTTGATGGACATTTGGGCTCCTTCCATAGTTTGGCTATTGTGGACATTGCTGCTATAAACATTGGGGTGCAGGTGCCCCTTCAGATCACTACATTTGTATCTTTGGGGAAATATCCTCTATTTCAAATAGAAGGTTGTTAATACTACCCTGTCTGCTTAACAGTGTTAAGGTAAATGAGATAATAAATATGAAAGTAATATGAAAGAATAAAACAACCACAAATAAAAGTTCATGGTTATATTAGTAATATATGTATATAAAGTTATATTTGTAGTAGTAGTAGTAGTAATGCAAGTAGCACTTTGACCTTCCAGTTTACTGAATATGTGTGACTGATTTGGTTAAGAGCTTGAAGTCTGGTGGTGCCTGGCTGGCTCAGTTGGTAGAGCGTGCGACTCTTGATCTCGGGGTTGTGAGTTCAAGCCCAACGTTGGGTGTAGAGATTATAAATAAATAAACTTTAAAAAAGAGAGAGAGAGCTGGAAGTTTAGAGTCAGATTACTAAACTTGGTTCAAATCCCATTCTTCCACTTAATAGTTGGTTCTGTGTAAGAGTTACTTTGGCTATTTTGTTCTCATCTGTAAAAAGGAACTGATAATAGTACGAATCTCAAGGTTGTTGGGAGGATTAAAGGAGTAAATGTAAAATACTTAAATTAGCACAGAATGCATAAGAAAACTCCTAATAAATGTTTATTTTTCTTGCTATATTTAATGTTAAAATCAAAGTTCTTGAGTTGAAACTCTCTTTGTATGGAATTAAAGTATCTCAGCAATGTGAGTTTTTAAAATGTAATTTAATGATGCTCTCAACAAAGTAGATATGGAAGGAGCATACCTCAGCATTAAAAAGACCATATATGACAAGCCCACACCTATCACACTCAAAAGCCAGAAGCTTTCCCTCTAAGATCAGGAACAAAAAAAGGATGCCCATTCTCTTCACTTTTATTCACCTTGGTTTTGGAAGTCTTAGCCATGCAGTTAGACAAGAAAAAGAAATAAAAGGCATCCAGATTAGAAAGGAAGAGGCAAAACTGTCACTGTTTGTAGATGACATAATACAAAATTAGAAAATCCTAAAGACTCCACCAAAAAACTGTTAGAATTAAATGAATTCAGTAAAGTCACAGTATATGAAATTAACATACAGAAATCAGTTTCTATACATATAACAAGCTGTCAGAGAAATTAAGGAAACAATCCCAATCACTATTGTCAGTAAGAATAAAATACCTAAGAATCAGTTTAACCAAGGAAGTGAACAACCTGCACACTGAAAACATTAAGACATTGTTGAAAGAAATTGAAGATGACACAAATAAATGGAAAGATATACCATGCTCCACAAGGATGGCATGCAAATTCATGAAGCGTTCCATATTTTAATACACACACACACACACCATGCTCATGGATTGTAAGATTTAATATTGCTAAAATATCCATACTACCGAAAGCAATATACAGATTCAGTGTAATCCCCATCAAAATACCAATGACATTTTTCACAGTGCTAGAACAAAAAAAATCCTGAAATTTGTATGGAACCATAAAAGACCCAAATAGCCAAAGCAGTCTTGAGAAAGAAGAACAAAGTTGGAGGTATGCTGATTGCAAACTATATTACAAAGCGATAGTAATTAAAACAGTATGTTACTGGCATAAAAACAAACAACAGAACAGTGTGTTAGAATAGAGAGCCCAGAAATAAACCCACACATATCTAGTCAATTAATTTGACAAAGGAGTCAAGAATGTATAATGGGGGGAAAATGGGCTACTGGCTGGCTCAGTCAGAAGAGCTTGCAACTCTTGATCTTGGGGCCATAAGTTTAAGCCCCGCCTTGGTCATAGAGCTTACTTTAAAAACAAAACAATGGGGGAAAACAATCTGCTTAATAAATGGTGTTGGGAAAACAAGACAGCTACACGCAAAAGATTAAAACTGGACCACTATCTTATATTGTATACAAAAAGAAATTCAGAGTGTTTAAAAGACTTGAAGTAAGACCAGAAACCATAAAACTCCTAGAAGAAACATATGCATAAACTCTTTGACATTAATCTTAGCAGTATTTAGGGGAAAGGTCACGCTCCTCAGGCAATGGCAACAAAAGCTAAAACAAACAAGTGGAATTACCTTACACTAAAAAGCTTTTGTACAATGAAGGAAACCATTAACAAAATAAAAAGGCAACCTATGAATGGTGGAAGATATTTGCAAATCATATATTCGATAAGGGGTTAATATCCAAAATATATGAAGAACTTATACAACTTAATGTCAAAAACCTGATTTTAAAAAAATGGGCAGAGGACCGAATAGACATTTTTCCAAAGAAGACATAGAGATGGCCAACAAGCACATGAAGACCTTCTCCACATCATTAATCATCATGGAAATGCAAATCAAAACCATAATGAGACATCACCTCACACTTGCCTAATTGGCTAATATCCAAAAGACACTAACAAGTGTTAAGTAGGATGTGGAGAAAAGGGAACCTTCATACACTGTTGATGGGAATATAAATTGGTCCAGCCACTATGGAAAGTAGTATGGCAGTTCCTCAAAAAATTAAAAATACAATCCAGCAATTCCACCGCTGGGTATTCATTCAAAGGAAATGAAAACATTGATTAAAAGAGATATCTGCACCCCTGTGTTCATTGCAGCATTATTTACAGTACCCAAAATCTGGAAGCAACCTGTGTCTATTAATAAATGAATGGATAAAGAAGATGTTGTGTGTAATATTACTTAGCCATAAAAAAGAAGGAAATCTTGCCATTTGCGACAACATGGGTGGGCCTAGAGGGTATTATGCTCAGTGAAATAAGACAGAAAGACAAATACCATATGATTTCACTTATATGTGAAAAGAAAAGAATGAACAAACTCATAGATAGACAAGAAATAAACTGTTGGTTACCATAGAAGAGAGGAGGGTGCAAAACAGGTAAAGGGAATTAAGAGGTCCAGACTTCCAGTAATAAAATAAATAAGTCATGGGATGCAATGTATAACATATAGACTATGGTCAGTAATATTGCAGAAATTTTGTATGGTAACAGATGGTAACTAGACTTATTGTGAGGATCATTTCATAATGTATAAAAATATCAAATCGCTATGATACATGCCTGAAACTAATAGGATATTGTGTACTTCAACTTGTAAAAAGTAACTTAACAAAGTAATAGTGCTTGTCTTACAAATTTAGTGTATTTCTGAAAAACATTGAAATTATTCATACTTAATCATTAATAATGTGAAGACATTTTTATTTAAAATGTTTTTCTTTTCAAGATACCTTTCAGGTCATTTCAGAATTTTTTTTATCAGTTAACAGTAAATATATTTTTGAATTTTGCAGCTATTCATACAAAACGTTTTGCCTAAGTGACAGTGTACATGCATTAGTTTTGTTCAGTGATTATTTTTTATTTCCGTAATTATAGATTGAAATCAGCAAGGGATGTGGTTACCAGAACAGGATACTCATTGGCTTTGGGATCCCTACATAGATATTTAGGAGGAATAAGTTCTTCTCAACATTTGAATTCTTGTGTTGGAATCCTTTATACTTTGTCTCAGGACACTACTTCCCCTGATGTGCAGGTAAATACCCCATGTGATATCTTCTTGAAATTCATGATTTGTATATAATGCAGATTGTTTTTATAGACCATTGTTAATTTATAAATAATCCCTCCCCCAATAAATATCCAAACCATTGTTAACCTTGACTGGTTTTTGAAATTCAAATCTCACTATCTATCTTTACTTCACACTCAGAGTTTCTAAAATCAAATTCAGTAACTTTTTCTGAAAATGGATCTTCCTCCCATCTTAATAATAACATTTACTATTTTGGAGAGCTTAATAGGTACCAAGGATTGTTTTATATTCTTCTAAAACATTAACATATTTAAGCCTCACAGCAATCTACGGTGTATATTCCCCTTATACAAAAAGATAACTGGAGGGTGCCTGGGTGGCTCAGTTGGTTGGGCGACTGCCTTCGGCTCAGGTCATGATCCTGGAGTCCCGGGATCGAGTCCCTCATCAGGCTCCCTGCTCAGCGGGGAGTCTGCTTCTCCCTCTGACCCTCCCCCCCCTCATGTTCTCTCCATCTCATTCTCGCTCTCAAATAAATAAATAAAATCTTTAAAAAATAATAATAATAACTGGAACTTACAGAAGCTAAGTAACTTGCTCACGGCTGAAAGCTAATAAATCATGGAATCAGTTCAAGAACACAAATCATGAACTCTAAACCCATGTTCTTAACCAGTTTTCCATTATTATTGTACACATCTTAACCCATTTCAGTTAATATCCTCATTCTCTTGATATCTTAATCAAATCTTGAATGATTATTATTCTTCCTGCCCTTTTTCTCCCCTTATCTTATCTCTGCCTCCCTTGTGTGTCCCTAATTACTATAGCAGTATTTTTAGGTTCTTTTCAACTCCCCCTAGATGTGAAGACACATTTGTTTTCCTGAAAGACTTTCATCTTGCCACTTCCTATCAAAAACCTGGGGAAACTGCTTATTGCTTCCTAAATCACCTCATTCAAGTCCTATCAGCTGACCCAGGAACCTGTCTATTATTACCCGAAAGTACTGGCTTCTCTTACAGATGACCTGCCTATTTTCATCCCACCTGTGCCTTTCTCATATCTGCACTTAGATTTTTCCTATTGTTCTTTTCCCTTACTATTCCTATCTGATAATCCATATTTTCTAGTGTTCTGAGATACAGTTTAACCACCTTCTCGTCAAATTTCAACATCCCTAATCCACAGTTACTCTTTCTTTGAATTACCATATTACAAATAGTCTCCTCATCCCTCATCATCATCATCCAGTAGTTGACTGAGTTAATTTATAAGGTGTCCATTCTTTCATCCTCCTTTATTATAGCAATTTTTGTTTTTATTTGTTCTATTTCTCTTCTTCCCCTTTAAGAAGTCTGTTGTGAATGCACATACTTTTATATCAAATACGTTTTTGTTGATTAAATGCTTTTAGTGACTTCCAGTGTCATCAAATCGGACTCTTTTCGATTACTGCTATCTCTTAACAGTTTATTTTTGTAGCATTTAAAGTACTATAAGCTTTCTGGTAAGAGGGGTAAAACTTCTCATTTTCCTAAAGGGAGAACTTTTTATGTACTTAAAACATACAAAGAAGTAGAATATACTATAAGGACCCTATTATACCCATCATCTGACTGCATTGGTTATCATTCTTGTTACATTCATTCATTTGTTCATTCATTTATTTGTTCATTGGTGGCTTAAACAACAGAAATTTATTTTCTCATGGTTCTGGAGGCTGGAAGTCCAAGATCAAAGTGTCAGCCAGTTTGGTTTCTTTTGAGCCCTCTTTGCTTGGCTTGCAGGTGGTCACCTCATTGTGTCTTCACATGGTCTTTCCTCTGTGCTTATGCATCTCTAGTGTCACTCTGTCCAGATTTTCTCTTCTTAGGACACCAGTCACATTGGGTTAGGGCCACCCTAAAAGCCTCATTTTAACTCCTTTAAAGGCCCTGTCTCCAAAGACAGCCCCATCCTGAGGTACTGGGAGAGGCTTGTTCATTTAAGCCAGAGTTGACAAATGTATTTTATTAAGAGCTACATAGTAAATTGTGTACACTTTACAGGTAGGTCGTGCAGTCTCTGTCAGCTGCACAGTTCTGCCATTGTAGCAGTAGAGCAGTCATAAATATGTAAATAAATGAGCAGGACTGTGTTTCAGTAAAGCTTTATTTGTAAAAACATGTGGCAGGTCAGATTTCGCTCAAAGGCATTTCAATTTGTTTTATAAAGAAATATTTATATAATATATACTTATTTTATACATATACTTATTTTTATATGTTTATGAAAGTACACTTGTCTTAAGTGTGCATCTCTATGAATAAAGTATACAAACTAAATACACCATGTAACCAGCACCTAGATCGAGAAATAGAACATTATCAGTACCCCAAACACTCTCCTCATGTTCTCTTCTAGTTACTACCTGTCCCACCAAGGATAACCACTATCCTAATTTGCAACATCATATATTAGTTTTGCCTGCTTTTATACTTTATGTCAATGGAATCATATGGTATGTACTCTTTTATGTCTGGCTTTCTTCAACATTATGTTCAAGATATTTGTCCATATTACTGCATGTACTTGTAGATTTTGTTGAATCTTTTATTTACTTACTTTGAATCTTTTAAAAACTGGAATTTTTGTTCACATAGATTAAATAGTAAACAATTTTCAACAAACTAGATTCATTTCAGGCTGTTAGCTAAAGAACCAAACATAGACTTGGAATTCTTAGTGCTGAGATTTCAGTTTATCATTCTAAATTAGATGATTAGATCTTTTCTTAAACTTCTTATGTTCTCTATTTCTCTCTCCAGGTTAGTAATAGCACACAAATTACTTTACTTTGTTGTTACTTTATCACTTGCTTCAACAAAGAACAATTCATTATGTTTTATGTTTCTTAATGCTGCTGTAGCACTTTAAATTGTTTTTCTCTGTCTTCACAGACCTGGGCACTACATTCGCTATCATTGATAATTGATTCTGCCGGCCCACTCTATCATATGCAGGTGGAACCCACCCTTTCTCTTATTATAATGTTATTGTTAAATGTGCCTCCTACTCATGCTGAAGTTCACCAAAGTCTTGGTCGCTGTTTGAATGCCCTTATTACTACATTGGGTCCAGAGCTACAGGGTATGCATAACTCATTTTGTGATGTTTTACATTCAAAATGTACATAGAAAATGAATTCATTTCTTATTACTGACTCAAATACTTGGCAGTGAAATGAAGTTTAGTACAATATTCTATGCAAATCCATGGGCAGAATGTTGATAGTCGTCTTGGGAAGAAGACTTTGACTTCTGAATGTTGACATAATAGAACATCACATAGAAACGAGGAAACTTAATGTAAGCTCCACTACTACTTAATTCGGTGACCTTTGGAAAATCTTTGGTCTTTGGTTTCCTTCTCTATCAAATGAAGGAAAAGTTGAAAAGCCTTTGTGATTGATACATAGTAGGTAATCATATATTTTGTGAAATGCCGTTCAGTGTGATTTCTCTTACCTTGAAAAGACAAGGAGTACCATATTTAGAAAGATTAGATATATTTTTTTAAATGCTTCCCTTAACAATTAAGGTGATAGACACCAAGTGGAATAGTTTAAAGAACTCATCTCTTCTAAGAAGTAAGTGACTAAGTCCCAAAGCTCAGATAATCTGATCCGTTCAAATGTAAAGTCTATGATTTTAATATTTGAAAGCAACTCAACTAATATAAGCAGGGCTAAGTTCATTAGCCATTTCTAGTTCTACTTTTCATGAAAATTTGATATAACCTAGTCTTAGGTTCTTGTTTGCCTAATGATTTATGTTGACATAAATTTTTCAGAGTAAGAATAACTAACATAACCTAAAAATCTGTCACCTGGATTATCCCTGCTTTTGTAGAAGAAATTTATTTCACAGATCCTTGAGTTTAAAATTGGTATAAAAAAAAATTTAAACCTAGTAATATATGCTTAAAGAGGAATGATTTCATAGACCAATTATTCAAAGCTCTCTCCTTTCCTTTTAGGTAATAGTACTTCCATTTCCACCTTAAGAACTTCCTGTCTTTTGGGTTGTGCAGTGATGCAAGATAATCCAGACTGCCTTGTTCAAGCTCAGGCCATTTCTTGCCTTCAGCAGCTTCATATGTTTGCTCCAAGACATGTCAACCTGTCTAACTTGGTCAGCTGCCTCTGTGTGAGTATAAAATTATTAGTGAGTCCTTAGTTTTTTTTCATTGGAAACTTAGGTTTATTTATTCTCTAGTCTGTGTACAATAGCTATTTTCTCTCAGTTCTAGTCTTTTTTTTAGGGGGTAGGGCCAACTCTTATATAATCACATCTTAAACCTCTCATATATTGATTCATTTTTCTTCTCTTAGTGTTGAACTTAACATTTGGAATATTTATTCATTAGTCAATAAACATATAGAGGGTGCTTAAATGTCCCGGATACTGTATAAATGCCATAAGACATGGAAAAGTTTATGTGATGTCTTTGTTTTTTCCTTCCTTTTTTCCACATAATTACATACAAAGTTCTCTCCACCCCAGATGGGCAAATAACATTTTTCCTTAATATTCTAGTGGCATATCCATCAAAATCTGGGTTTTAATAATATGTTTAATAAATATGGCAAGATGAATGCTGAAAGTTCTGGTGAAGTGGTTCATAATCGTCAGTAGTTTTAAGATTTACCTTGAGTATCATCAGTTTCTATCTGGACTTGCCTCAAAAGTTGAGTTACATTTGGAATTAAAACAACACCATTGATTTTAAACATTTCTGCCCCTAGAATGTCCACAACACACTCCCATTAGTAACATGACAGTTGAGAATCATTACTTTAGACAGACCTTTCATTTACAAGCTTGAGGCAGAATATGCAGCATTTGAGACCTTGAAAGAAGCTCAAATGTTACTAAAACCAACCTTCCCAATAAAAAAGATAAATCAAGGACCAAAAAGTCAAATAATTTGCCCAAGGTAACGTACCTAGGTATAGTGGTAGCTCTAAGTCTAGAATCCAGTTTCTCAACTTGTAGTTCAGTCCCCATTTCTTTATTTCTTACTGACTTTATACTTATGGTTAGCACTTTTTTTTTAAAGATTTTATTCATTTATTTATTTAAATTTTGTTTATTTGAGAGAGAATGAGAGAGAGAGCATGAAAAGGGGGCAGGTCAGAGGGAGAAGCAGACTCCCTGCTGAGCAGGGAGCCCGATGTGGGACTCGATCCGCAGACTCCCAGATCATGACCTGAGCCGAAGGCAGTCACTTAACCAACTGAGCCACCCAGGCGCCCACTTGATGGTTAGCTCTTAATCTCAGTTCTACCACCTCCTAGTTCTGTGGCCTTAGGGAAGTCCCACAACCTCTTCCAGCCTTAGCTACCTTGTCTGTAGAACACAAGGATTACACAAGATGCCACCTGTAAAGGCACATGTCCCAGGCACTTAATAACCAACCACTTAATACATAGTTTTTGTTTTCTTAACATATAACTTATACATTATATTAATCTTCATAGTGATTTTCACAAAGTTACATAAGACTTAAAAAAAGAGGATGTGACTGACTTTTCTCATAGAAACTTGGTTCCTGTCTGGGTTAAACATGTTTTGGAGAAAATAGCACTAACTGGAAGAAGGATTTTACCTTTACCACTCAATGACTTTTCCCTAGGAATATTATTCTTTCTGTTCCAAGAGCCATCACCAAAACCAGTTACCGAAAAATAGCCACTCCTTTGCAAGTTGATCAGACTTTCACTCCATTATACTGCCTTTTTTTTTTCCTGAGTTATAGTAGAAATTTTCCATTGGTAGGCTTTTGAAATTTGTCTAACTGATGCATTAATTCATTTACTAAGTTTATTGAGAAATAAAGAACAAAACTTACTACTAATTCTTGATGAATTAGATATCAAATTCATTACTCTTTTTTTTTTTTCCCCTGGACTGAGAAAGATTACATATAAAGAAGAATAGAGACACTATCAGATTTTTGTTTTGAGCAATTGAGAAAATCAAAATTAACAATTAACAAATCTTATTTATGTTACTCTTATTTAAGCTGTAAAATGATTTTCTTACAGAAATCATTTAAAAATTGCTATCACTATAGTTTGTTAATTTTGTCTTAATTTTTTTAGTAAGCTTCTATTCTGAATTTATTAGATTGAATTTATTATATATATATATATTTTTTTTTTTTAAGATTTTATTTATTTATTTGACAGAGACACAGTGAGAGAGGGAACACAAGCAGGGGGAGTGGGAGAGGGAGAAGCAGGATCCCCACTGAGCAGGGAGCCCTGTGTGGGGCTCGATCCCAGGACCCTGAGATCACGACCCAAGCCGAAGGCAGACGCATAATGACTGAGCCACCCAGGCACCCTGAATTTATTATATTTTAGAGTATTCCCTGTAGTAAGAAAATTGCTTTTGCTTTCCTATTTAACAACTTTATGATCGTATTTTCTTTTGTACAGAGAATTTAATTATTTAGCATGAAATGTTTTCATATTAATTGAAACTCCCTGAATATTCAGAATACATTTCATCATTAGGAAAGAATCTTACCGGAAAGAATTTTCTTCTAACTGCATGCTGTTTAACTTCCATTCTGAACTTGGTCTTAGCTACACTAGGAGTTCTGAGTACTTTCAGTGTTAAAAGTTGGCTTCCAAGAATAAAAAATCTATCATTAACTTGTGATGAGGTAAACCATTAACTTTATCCCTTGCTGGACACCTGCTCATGTGAATGCAATCCAGATCACTCCTTTAACACTCATATCTACTTGATCTGGCTTTGTTATTGAGGCTTAATGAGAGATTCCAAAGGAAAACCTAATTACACAAATGTACATTTTTAAGTTATTGTATATTTTATATCTTTACATCTTGAGTTGACTATTTCCAAGATCTTAGCTCAACTCATATTTTAAAGTTGGAAAATGAAGTAATTGTGGCATATTTTTAAAGCTGAAGCTAAGCCAATTTGAATGATAGCTCTATCAATATTTATATTTTAATGCTTAGCTGACTGTTGTCAAAGTCATCCTAGTATTTATCTTTTGGTTTTGTCATGACCGGTCTGTCATTTGTTTTTGTGCAGGAGATCTTGTTGGATAATTCTGTGTTGGTAGGTCCCTGACCCTCAATTCCTAACTTATTTTTGAGGTTTGCAGTGCTGTTTCTTTGTGTCGTTTTTATTTTTTTTGGTTGTACATGTTCTTGTTTTCCCCTGCATCTCTTTGTTTAAGCTAACCATTAATGCAGAGTCCAGTATGTGTAGCATGTTACATGGTGTTTATTTAATACCACTGTAAATAAATCCTCCCTAACCTTCTCCAGCTGGTGCACTCACTCCTTGCACTTAATTTTGCATCATTTTGATTTATATATTCATTTCAGAAAGGAATTGTAATTACAGTTTGACTTAGTTTCTATATTTTGCCTGCTTGGTTTGTTTGCCTTAACTCAGCTCTATTCCTCTTCCCAATATAAATGCTGGAGAATGACATGGAGATATTAAGTGTTCCATTTTGCTTGTGTGACCGCCTTCAATCTTTTTTCTACCAAACAAGTAAAGAGTACTTTTAAGCATGCTTTCTGTTAAAAGAGTGTTTGACCAGCCTGAATAAATGCTGCACCTGCCTTGTATTATATGCCTGTAAAATTCCAGTGAAAATAACTAGTAGATTCATTAACTTTTCTTTAAAATTGCCTTGTAGAATGCCTTTTTTGTCATTGTTGTAAAATACAGCCATAATTTTGGGCATGAGTAAACTTAATCTTTTTACATTTTAACTCCTCTCCCATCCTATGTACTAGTTTCTAACAATGGTTCTTTAACGTGACTGGGATGACATTAACTTGAGACTTTGTGAATGGCATTCCTCTTTCCACTTTTGAGTTCATGATATGACTTGAGGGTGTAATAGAATATATTTATAAAGCAGTTCCCATTCATATGTTTCACTGATGATACATTCACAAATCTTTTCTGTCTTTTGGCTTCTGATAAAATTTAGGGTTTCACTCTCTTTGCACGTGTTCCTTATATATCAAAAACCAGCTGTCACCATCTACTCTTTTTCTCAGAATTTTTCCTCTGCTCTTTTCAACAAACTCACCTACTTCAGTCCTTTTTTTTCTCACATACACGAGATCTAAATAAAGATCACTGTAAGAATTATGCTTTCTCAAATTTTGCTTGGAAAATCAGTAGCATAAGACACCTATTCATTGTCATAAACCACACTAAACTGGTCTTTACTTTCATAGTTAGAAAAAAATAAATTTCAAGAACTCTATACTTTATTCTACTTATGAATCACTAAGAATTTGTATCCAGAACCTTTGACTTGTTTTAATTGTTCATTTAAGGTATATCACAATCATATCATTTAGTTCAGTAGATACAACCTGTTGAGATTTACATTGTTCAGACACTTCTAAGTAAAAAGAATAAGTATTGAGTCATTATGAGCAAAAATATTCTATATCTCTAAAATATGTACACGTCTATGTACATATATGCATATCCATATACAAGTAGATATACATATATGTAAAATTTGTTGTCTCTAATGTGTATCTCTAGAGAGTGTTTTTGGTGAATATGTTTTCTGAGTAAAACTCTTCTCTGCTTTTATTTGAAAATGCATTTACTTACTCTGTATGGCATCTGAATAAAATACTATTGATAGAGACTGTTAATAATAGTTAATAATAACTAACATTTATTGAGCACGTATTATTTGCCAGGTACTGTGCTAAGCCCTTCTGCATGTTTCTTTGTGGTAATTTTGCAACAGCCCTGTGACATGGGGTAGTGTTATTTCCATTTTACAAATAAGGAAACTAAGGCACGGAGAGGTTAAATAATTTGCCCAAGGTCACATAGCTCGTAAGTGGTGGATCTAGGACTCAAACTGAGGCAGTTTGACTCCAGAGCCTCACTTTTAACCAGTATGCTATACTGCTTGTATGGATTTAATAAAAATTTCTACTTAGAGAATCATAAAACATTATAATGTTGCATGAGCACAAACATATGAGCTACAAATAAATTCTCAGTTGTATTTCTTTTATCTCAAAACTATATTTACTCATAAATTTTATGTCTTCTAAAACTCAAGAGGCTTCTGCTTGGATTTGTTTATGAATATTTGCATAGTCAAGTACATGTGCTACTCCTTCAGCTATGTCTAAGTTACACTAAAAAATATGTACTGGAATAGTTTGAAGAAGTTTCTGTGTATTTAATAAACTGCATCTAGCACAGTGATGGGCTGGACAGAATCAGGAAGGATCCAGTGAATATCTGTTAGATTTAATGTGAATGCCACCAAGAATTTCAGCTCTTTCATTTCCCAAATGGTATTTTTCAGGTGAATCTTTGTAGTCCCTATTTGTTATTGAGAAGAGCAGTACTGGCTTGTTTACGTCAGCTTGTACAGAGAGAAGCAGCTGAAGTTTCAGAACATGCTGTTATGCTTGCTAAGGATAGCAGAGAAGAGTTGACTCCAGGTAATTTTTTATCACCATTTATCTCCAGGTTAAATGATTATTTTAATCTTACATCTTCCATATAAACATAAGGGTTTTTTTGTTTGTTTTTTTCTTTTTATTAACATATAATGTATTATTTGTTTTAGTGGCACATGTCTGTGATTCATCAGTCATAAACAATTCACAGTGCTCACCGTAGCACATAGCGTCCCCAGTGTTTTTAAAATGGTATTTAAAAGTTAATATGTAATGTCTTAAACCTGCTACAAGAGACAGTTGCTAACAATGACTATCATTCCTGGGGCGCCTGGGTGGCTCAGTCGTTAAGCGTCTGCCTTTGGCTCAGGTCATGATCCCAGGGTCCTGGGTTCAAGCCCCGCATTGGGCTCCCCGCTCGGCGGGAAGCCTGCTTCTCCCTCTCCCACTCCCCCTGCTTGTGTTCCCTCTCTCGCTGTGTCTCTCTCTGTCAAATAAATAAATAAAATCTTTAAAAAAAAAAAAAACCAATTACTATCATTCCAACCAGTAATGTTACTGATTTAGAGCAATGGTTTTCAAACTTAGGGCCCCGAACTAGCAATATCCACCTCACTGAGAACTTATAAAAAATGCAAATGGGGGGCGCCTGGGTGGCTCAGTTGGTTAAGCGACTGCCTTCGGCTCAGGTCATGATCCTGGAGTCCCTGGATTGAGTCCCGCATCGGGCTCCCTGCTCGGCGAGGAGCCTGCTTCTCCCTCTAACCCTCCCCCCTCTCATGTACTCTCTCTCTCTCTCTCTCTCTCTCATTCTCACTCTCTCAAATAAATAAATAAATCTTTAAAAAAAAAAAAATGCAAATGATTGGGCCCCATCACAAATCTGCGTAACCAGAGATCTGTGAGTGGAGCCCAGCAATCTGTTACCTATGTTTTATAATTCCTGTTAATGAATTTGAGAGCCTCTCAAATTTTAGAGCAAGTTTTTTCACAACAATCAATTGAAGTTGGATTTAGTCTTTAAGTAATTTACCATATGTGCCTTTCTTCCTCCGAAATCTCATTTAATAAAAAACTTACCATAGATGAGTCTTCTTCAGGTTAGAGGGTTTTTATGCCTCTTCTTTATTTTAGAGCTGAATTAAAGGATTTCTTATTTTAAAATTATATGTGTAACCCAAGTATGCATACAAATTCAAACAACCTACAAAAATAGTAATGGCAATATCTTACTCTTTTATGTATATAGTTTCCAAAGTGCTGTCATACTTTTAGAAGGTCTCAGGCTTCACAAAGCTTTCCAGTATCTAAAGCACACAACAGTGTGTTTTACTGTCATGCTGTGCTCCTTAAATTAGTATTAAAACTTTAACTCTGGCTTGAGTTAATCAGCATTGCTGAACTAGTATAGTAGTCATCAAAAAGGTTGCAGAACTCATTTGAGAACAATTGGTGACTTACCTTAACCAGAGAAATTTTAATCTTTTAATCGTGTGATATTCTGCCCAAGTAACCTTCAGTTTATATTCACCACTGAAATTATCTGCATCTTTTGCTTTGGCTTTGATTGTATAAACATGCTGGTATATGTTCCTAGAATTCTTGAACTAGCTATGTGAGTAAAATACAGTAAAAAACTTGTTATATAATTCCCTTTTTAGAATTTTATAATTTTTCAAACTAAAGGGTAAGTTGGAAGTAATGTGCAGTGAACACATATATTCACCTACTTAGTATCTTTATGGCACTCATTTTATATATCTTCCTCTCTTTCCATATATACAAGATGCATACCTTTGCCAAACCATCTGAAAGCAGGCTGCAGACATCATGACAACTCACCCCTAATACGTAATATTCTCCTGCATGACCACGCATCATTTCCACACTTATTAAAATCAACACTGATTTAGTAGCGATCATAAAATGTGCAGTTCTCACACAAATTTCACCAGTTATCCAAAAAATATCCTTTATGACTCCTTCTACCCTCCCTTACCACCACCCAAATATAGGATCCAGCCATGACTCACACATTACAATGGTTGTTTTGTCTCTTTCGACTCGTAATCGGAAACATTCCTGCTGCCTCCTTCTGATCTTTTCTTTTTAATTGAAGTATAGTTGACACACAGTGTTAATTAGTTTCAGGTGTACAGCATCATGATTCAACAAATTTATATGTTATGCTGTGCTCACCACAAGTGTAGCTCTCATCTGTCACCATACCATGCTATTATAATACCACTGACATATTCCCTGTGCTGTACCTTTTATTCCAGTGATGCCTCCTTCTGGTCTTTAAAAGATAATTTCTCTTTCAAAATAGTGTAATAATAGCATAATCTTTAGAATCTAAATGCTTTCAGAAATGCTAAAGAAGTTAAATTTTCAAGAGAAAATTTATTTGTTCTTTTGGCATTTCCAGAATTAGAGGAAGTAGATGCTAGACCAAAGCTTATGTTTCTCCTTTGAGGTGCTTTATTACTTTGCAATGAGAATATTTGCATGTAGTATTTCAATAACTTTTGAATATGTGTGCTTCTCATATGGCAGTTTTGTTTTCTGTATTACTTAGATCATCGATTTTCTTCTTGTCAGATGCTAACATCAGAGAAGTGGGCCTTGAAGGGGCATTATTGACCTTACTAGATAAAGAGACAGATCAGAAGTTATGCCATGATATCAAAGAGACTTTAAATCATATGCTTACATCTATGGCAGTGGATAAGCTCTCCTTCTGGTTAAAGCTTTGTAAAGATGTACTTGCTGCATCAGCGGGTAAGTATCAGTGGTTACCATTTGAAATAAAATTGAAAGTGAAAACGTTATATATAAAATTGCTGGTGACAGTTCATTTTGTCTGAGTATTTGGATTGTAATTGCTTATTGCTTTTTTCAAATGAAGATTTTAGTGTTTACATCTAACACTTAAGCCTGTGGTTTTTTTTTTATTCTTCTGATTATCTTTTATGACTTCCCTGTATAAAACAAACTAAAAATTAGTTATTTATACTATAAAAGTGATGTCATGACTTTGAGTAGCCCCATCATTTGTTTTCATACATATAACTTTTTTTTAAGATTTTATTTATTTGACAGAGAGAGAGAGAGAGCATAAGCAGGGGGAGCCGCAGAGGGAGAGGGAGCCCAATGTGGGACTCGATCCCAGGACCCTGAGATCATGACCTGAGCCAAAGGCAGACGCTTACGGACTGAGCTACCCAGATGCCCCCAAACATATATTTGAAGGACTGCATCAAATCAGCTTAATAGAAAAATCATCAAAAGTTGCAACATTTTGAGCAGGCGAGTTTCTATGCACTCAATAATGTTGATTTCAAACAGGGTTAGAAAACAATGTTATTTCCCTATTGTCTTTGTCAGTATAAGATAAGTGTTAGTGAGAATGTATATTAGAGTCTTTCAAATTTATCTTTGGAGTAAGAGAGAAAATAAATGAGATGAAGAAAGGAGACAAATCAGTTCTGTTCCAGGTACTACACATACTTTATCTGATTTAGTCATTTAACCATCCAATGAGTAGGCAGTATTATTCCATTTTACACAAGAGAAAACAAGACTTGGAAAGGTTAAGTAATTTGCCCAAAAACACACAAATAGATTCAAACCTTTCCCTGCATGACTTTAAAATTCAGCTTCGGGCGCCTGGGTGGCTTAGTCGGTTAAGCAGCTGCCTTCGGCTCAGGTCATGATCTCAGGGTCCTGGGATCGAGCCCCACATCAGGCTCCTTGCTCCGTGGGGAGCCTGCTTCTCCCTCTCCCACTCCCCTGCTTGTGTTCCCTCTCCTGCTGTGTCTCTCTCTGTCAAATAAATAAATAAAATCTTTTTAAAAAAATAAATAAAATAAAATTCAGCTTCC
The DNA here is from genome assembly GCF_004348235.1 of Phoca vitulina. NCBI lineage: Eukaryota > Metazoa > Chordata > Mammalia > Carnivora > Phocidae > Phoca > Phoca vitulina. The sequence continues at coordinate 8,074,091 of NW_022589710.1, read as the reverse complement.
AGGATACCTGGGTGTTCAGTCAGTTAAGTGTGCCACTCTTGATTTCCGCTCAAGTCATGATCTCAGGGTTGTGAGATCGAGCCCCACATCTGGCTCCGTGTTCAGCACAGTTTGCTTGTCCCTCTCCCTCTGCTCCTCCCTGTTCGTTCTCTCTCCTTCTCAAATAAATAAATAAAATCTTTAAAATAAAATAATAAAATCCAGTTTTGTATTTCAGTAGCTCTTAAACTCAGTTACTCAAGCCTTATAATTTAATGTGTTTAAATTATGTGAAAGGAAGAAAGATATTTAAAAAAAAAAATTTTTTTTTTTACATTCTCCACTGTCTACCTTGGTCCTGTTCCCTTCCAGTGATTTATATCTGCTCATTCAACTACTGTGCTCTACATGTTTTCCTTTGTTAAAAGGCTCTCTTCTGTCCCCACTACTTGAGAACTTACAAGGACTTCTCCTTTGAAAGAAAATCTATATGTGTCTTGATAGACAGATTGATTACACTTTTCTGATGTGTCACCTATTTTTTTTACCTCTTTTTTTTTTTATTTTATATTCATACTCCTTGAGCTTACTTGCTCAATTTTACTTCACCATTTGTTCTTTATCCTTTGTAGTTTGGTTGAATCCCTTCTTAGGAAAACATGCATTTCAGTCTTTGGCTTATTATCTTAGTCTTAAGACAAGACTTTGCATAATTTTGTGACATCTTTGCTTTCATAACACATTCAAAATATGTTGACATGCAAGATAATTTAAGGGAAAAAATGGTGCTTTTTTTTATAGCATTAATTCCATTTTAAGTCAAGTTAAACAGAGTTAATAAGTTAACAGTTAATATAAAGAGGAAATGGGGCACCTGGATCGCTCAATGTGTTGAGCACCCAACTCTTGATTGCAGTTCAGGTCATGATCTCAGGGTCCTGAGATCCAGCCTTGAGTTGAGCTCTGCGCTGCTGACCAAGCATGGAACCTGCTTGGGATTCTCTTTCTCCCTCCCCCATGCTCACGCGCACACTCTCGCTCGCTCTCTGTCTAAAAAAATAATAATGATGATTCACTCCTCACTGGCTCTGGCCATTATGACAATATGAGACTATAAATGATAGCAATGGATCTATCCTAAGAAAAATATTTTCAGACATTTTCAGTGGGTTTGGTAACCTTAAATCTGTTCAAGACCCTAGTGTTATAACAGTGCAATCCACCATGCTCCATACCAGAGCACGTTAAGCTTCCTTAAGCATAACTGTCTACATAGTGGGGACTGATAATTATCCTAGTATTTAGTATCCTGTCTGTTTTGTCATGTTTGGTTTTTCACTTTGAATATAATTGAACAACTTTATCATTTTGACCTGGAACATTTTTAGAGCATTTCTTTAGATACCAGTGTTGTCTGTAGTTATTAGATGTGATCGTTTTACATTTTACGTAATTATATTACATTGTTAAAGGTGTATGATTGGTCAACAACAGTTCTAGTATGAATTTGAAGTCTTTTGTGTTCCTTTATAAATGTATCTTACATTTGATTGTAATTACATGTATTCTCCCTTGATAAAAGATTTTACAACTGTAACTTGTGTGGATACAATGCAAGAAGAAGAAGGAGATAAAGGGGATGATGCCTCAGTTCTGACCACCAGAAATGATGATAAATCATATCCATATACCAATCCCCGCTGGGCTACTAGAGTCTTTGCTGCCGAGTGTGTCTGTAGGATAATTAACCAGTGTGAGAATGCACACAGCGCACATTTTGACATTGCTTTAGCACAAGAAATGAAAAAAAGGGATTCAAGAAGTAAGTGGCATAAAGATGAAAAGACCAAAGAAATGTTGTCTGCTTATGTTTTTAATATTAATTTAAGAAGTAAAACTAGAAAGTAGTTTGTATTCTTCCAAATCAGTTATGAATTTGACTATAATATTTGTGTAAGCTATAAAACATTAACATTAGTTTAATGTTTATACACATTTTCAATGATTTAGCTTCTTAAATTGTCATTCACTTTTGTTTAATGGACTTGTGCATGACTTAAGTTTATAGAAAATAAGCATGTTCTTAGAAAGTAGTACATGCATTAGCTTACCCCCAAAATTTATTTTCTGAATTACAACTTACAGTATTTTTGCTTATCAATTATTTTGGTTTCGTAAATATTACCCAGAAAACATTAGAGCCTATCACAGTGTAGCGTAAACCTGCTTGCAAGGCCATTTTGACCTTTTATTCAGTTTTATTGTTTGTACCTAAAGGGGTATGTGTACATACTACAGCTTGAATTCACTTAAGCACATTATGTTCAAAGACACAGTGCACATATCTAAATGCCATAGATATATTTTTTACCAGACAAAAGAATTATATAGCAAAATGTTGCTATTGCCAGTGTGGGAGTATGAATTAGGTATCTCTGTTTTAGTGATTTTTCAAGCAAGTGTTTATTGAGTCTCTTTATTTGTGATGAGCACTATTCTAAATACGGATAGGTATAAAATTAGTATATCATAGATGCTTACTGATTCCTTTCTTCCCGATTAAAATTGTAATTGGCACTTACTAAGTGAGTTGGTTTCTTCATTGTGACCTATAACATTCTTATTAAAATTAGTCCCAGGTATATTTTGAGTAAAGGTTAGTTGTACCCCTGAACATTTTATTGTTGGAATATTGTTAAGTGATTGTCCTATGTCTCTCCCCAGTAGAATTATTATGTCGAAGAATGTATTGTAGGAATGAAAAGAATTCTCATTTATAATTTTATAGCTACAAATATTTTTTATATTCCTACCATTTGTATATGTGTTAAGACATACAGAAATAACATAATCTAGTCCATATAAAGAACCACATAAAACTATATTTTTCAAAAGGAACATTTAAGTCTTTCAGCTTCAACTTGACATAATTACTGTTATGCTATTTAATTACTGCCTAATTTGTCAATACCCAAAGTTTCCTAAATACCTTCTAATGTGCTTTTATCAGAAAGTCTGAAAGAAGTTTTTTTTGAAGGTACTGTTAGCACTCTTTTAAAGGATGCTGGTTTTGTCTTTGATTTTTGAATAGCTGTGTAATTGTTTGCCTGGGGACTTTTTTGTATGTGATTATTTGCAGTAGTGCAGCAAATCCAGCTTTAAAGTCTGTATTTAACAAACAGTACAACGAAACAGTAAATCAAATCAGAGGTATTTAAAAGAAAATCTAGAAAAGTCTGAAATTATAAGGAGGAGAAATCATTTAACGTAAATCTTAGTTCCAATGTATGCTTTTTCTTGATAAGATTTTTTTAATCTTACAGATGACTTTTTGGTGCTACATCTTGCCGACTTAATTCGCATGGCCTTTATGGCTGCCACGGATCACAGTGACCAGCTCCGTCTTTCTGGCCTTGAAACACTGTTAGTTGTTATTCGGCGATTTGCAGCTATTCCAGAACCGGAGTTTCCAGGTCATGTGATTCTGGAACAGTATCAAGCCAATGTAAGCACTTTCTGTTCGAGAGTTTTATTTTTAAACACCTGGGATAAAAAATCTGTGAAACTAATGGGCATGTCACTTTTCAATATGTAAATGAGTATATGTCTCTGCTAATATATCACCAGTATGATCAGTATATAGAAGCATATGTTTGAAGAAGAAATCTTCAAGGAAAAGTGAAGTGGTACATAAAACAGGTCTTTTGTAAGGTTACAGGTTAATAATTAAAACCTTCTTGGTAATTTGTGAGGGATAAAGGACATTGTTAATTAAAATCTTTACAAAATATCTGAATATTCTTAAGATAACGCTAAATCATTACTAAATATTCCATTTAGGCTGCATGCATATTTTATCTTAAAATCATCACTCCTGGAATAAATGTAACCTCCTTTTTTTCTCTCAGCTTAGAAAAGAATTCAGGCTCCTATTACTGGTTCTGTAATTTTTTTAACTGATGTTTCCCTGGTGCATTGAGCAATGTAGGAAGAACAAGGAAGATAACAGAATCTTCGCATATTCCATCACACACATCCCATGTAATCCTCCTGCATCATTCATCCTTCCCTACCGCTCCTTGTGATTCAGAGGCAGCTTTTGTGGGGTAGCAGTTAGGGAGACAGGAGCAGTTCACCAGTTAGCTGTCTCCATCAAATCTTCCCAGCAGGAAATGCCTATGTATGCTCTGAGAGAAAGCAAAAGGAAGGGATAGGAGTTACACAGAACTACCATATTAGAATGAAATGTTGCAATTCAGCTTAAGAGGAGCACTCTTATATTTTTAGCCCTCGTAAAATTGCAAATGAGGGGTGCCTGGCTGGCTCAGTGGGTAGAGCATGGGACTCTGTATCTCAGGATTATGAGTTCAAGTCCCACATTGGGCGTAGAACTTGCTTTAAAAAAATTGCAAATGATAGAAATAAAATTACAGCTCCCTTAAGCTGAAAAGGAAAGTTGTTTTCACAAATCAACTTTCACAAAAAGGTTGGTTCTGCTTTCTTCTACACTGGCTTTATTTTCGAGTTTGCTCTCTCCAAGTGTTATCAGGATGCCTTTCTTAGCACCAAGTCTTAAAAAGAGACAGTGCTTCTGTCCCAGTATTCCCAGGAAACATCTTCAGAAGACCTTTTATAACCCTCTGCTTGGGTCCCTGGAGTCAAGCAGTGCTCTCAGCTCCGTAGCAACAACATGGGCAAAGAGTGGGTAAGAGAGAAGGTTCCCCAAAGGAAAATTGAGGTGCTCTTATCTAAAAGAAGATATACTGGACAGGCAGAAACAATAGGTGTCTGGAATACCTATTATAAACAGATAATTTTAAAATAATATTAAAAAGAGAGTTTGTGCTGTCTTACTTATTGATGCTTGATATTTCATATCATTTGTTGCCAGGTAGGAGCGGCACTTAGGCCAGCCTTCACTTCGGAGACGCCACCTGATGTCACTGCCAAAGCATGTCAGGTAAATGGTTAAAAAGACAAAGTTTGGACGCCTGGGTGGCTCAGTCGGTTAAGCATCTGCCTTCAGCTCAGGTCATGTTCCCAGGGTCCTGCGATCAAGTCCAGCGTCGGGCTCCCTGCTCCACAGGGAGTCTGCTTCTCCCTCTGCCCATCCTCTCACTTGTTCTCTCAATCTCTCTCTCTCTCAAATAAATAAAATCTTTATAAATAAATAGACAAAGTTTAAGAAGTAAAACCCTCTCTTAGGAGGCAGTTCTCCAGTTAGTATTTGATACCAAGGGTTCTACATTTAGTTGTCTAACCATTAATCTCAGCTGTTCCTTTTCCTTTACTTTTTTTTTTTTTTTTAAGATTTTATTTATTTATTTGACAGAGACACAGCAAGAGAGGGAACACAAGCAGGGGGAGTGGGAGAGGGAGAAGCAGGCTTCCCGCTGAGCAGAGAGCCCAATGTGGGGCTTGATCCCGGGACCCTGGGATCATGACCTGAGCGGAAGGCAGATGCTTAATACTGAGCCACGCAGGCGCCCCCTTTCCCTTTACTTTTTAAATTTAGAGAATTTCCCCTTCCTTTCATGTAACTGCATGGTAATCCATTGTTGGATATGTCATAATTTATTTAACCAGTGATGGATGTATGGGTTTTTCATCTTTTGCTATTACATATATTGCTGCAGTAAATGACTTTCCGCACAGGTCACTTTACTGGGTACAAGTGTATCTGTGAGGTAAATTCTGCAAGATTGAATTGCTGGTTTAAAGACTATATTGTTGGGGTTTACCAATTTAAACTCCTCCCAGCATTGTATGCAAATACCTGTTGTCCCACAGTCTTAACAATACTGTAAGTTGTCAAACTTTTAGGTTTTTGTCTATATTTTAGATATAGTTTAGATTTATATTAGAATAGTTTTAGGTTTATATTTCAAGTGATCCTCAGCATTTTTTCATGTATCTAAGCCATTATCATATATAATTTTTTTTGTTTTGTTTTTAAAAGATTTTATTTATTTGAGAGAAAAAGAGAGCACAAGTGAGCATGAGCGGGGGTGGGGGGCGGAGCAGAGGCAGAGAGAGAAGCGTACTCCACACTTAGTGGTGAGCCCTACATGGGGCTCAGTCCCAGGCCCCTGAGATCATGATCTGAGCCGAAATCAGAAGATTAACCCACTGAGCCACACGGATGCCCCTAAGAGCTATTATAATATATAATTTTAAAGTTACTTTTCTAGGAATGATTGTCAGACACTCAATATCCAGCCCTAAATGACCTGCAATAATTAAAAGCAGAACTGGCTTGAATTGAATTATTTATAAACATAATGGAATAAACTAAATTTAGTCCGTTCTTTCAACTTTCTTTTATTCACTTGTATTTAGGATATGTTTGGTACCTTGAATATTCAAAGAACTGTATTAAATGTTGTACCAAGGGCACCTGGGTGGCACAGTTGGTTAAGCACCGAACTCGGTTTTGGCTCCAGCGGTGATCTCAAGTCGTGAGATTGAGCCACACTTCAGCCTCCACACGCAGCGCAGAATCTGCTTAAGACTCTCTCTCTCCCTCTCCCCTCCCATACTCGCTCTCTCTTGCTCTCTCAAATAAATAAATGTGCTGAGTGTCTGACTTATTATCACTTCATTATTTGTGTTCTTGTTTTAAGCCATTAAAATCTTTTGTGAAATGAGACAGGAACTGAATAAATAGATGGAAGAGGAAAAATTAATTTTCTCTAGAAAAAGAGAAATACTATGACATCCAAGAAAACCAGACAGCCTCTGATAATTGAGCAAACTGTTTGCATTGGAGAATTATTAATGATGTTTTGTTTTAAAATACTTTCAATATCTTTTTTCAAAATAAAATGTTCATTAGGGTTTTAAATGTTAAGTTCTTTAATTTTCAACAGTTATACTAATTAACCACACCATCTCTGCTTTTAAAGTAGATGAAATAATCAAGATTGAAGATTTTATTCAAATGTTAATCCAAACATTTATGAAAGTGGTATCTTTCATGGCTTCATTTCTCCATATTAGTAACATCTGAAACTCTTTGATTTATCTACTTATTAACACTGGTTTCCTTGCTTCAACCTTAGACTTCGTTCCCTTTTGAAATGCTGGCTTTTGACTGGCATTATCAGCAGCATCCCTTGGGTTTCCTGATAGCAAGATGATTTCAGTGTGTTAGATTCCTAAGATATGGTTAGCTCTGCTGAACTCACAAAGGAGGTATCTATAATTTTTAAATGTAACTTTTGATTTTCTTAAAAACCAGGTTTGCAGTGCTTGGATAGCAAGTGGAGTTGTAAGTGACCTTAATGATCTCCGAAGAGTTCATCAGTTGCTTGTTTCATCATTAACAAAAATACAGGCTGGAAAAGAAGCTCTGAGTCACTTATATAATGAAAGTGCCTCTACCATGGAAATATTAGCTGTGCTGAAAGCCTGGGCAGAGGTTAGTGCTTCTCCATTTATAACTGGAATTTTAGAAGTTGTTAATAAACACCATAGGCTATAAACTGAAATTAACTATTTAAAATACAACTAAGTCCTTTTTTAAGGTTAACAAAAGACTTTCAACATGAGATTTCTTTATATGCTCATTGATTTCTTTTTTTTTTAACCAAGCATTCTATAATATTCTTTACTGTCTGTTACCTGCTATTTTAAGAAGGGGCAGCCATGAGCCAGAGAGACTAAATAACCAGAAATCAACTTTTATTGAAATCTAAATTTTGGAAATGTGGGTCTGTTTATATGTTCTATCAATTCTGTACACATACTTGAGTGTTATTTTAGCGTTAATAGAATGGCTTTTGAATATTAATAGTCATTTTCTTTTCCAAAATTAATGAAATATTATAGGGAAATGATTAACTTTATCTACTTTTCTAATCAGGAAGAAATATAATTTTTAAATTTACTTTGAGAATGTGTGAGCATGCATGAAAGTAGATAGAATAATATAATGCACTCATATATACCCACTATTGGGGCTTCAACAGTTCCCACAATTAGCCACCCTCAGTTCAATATATCATTTTAATGAAGATATGTAGTCTCAGATTGCAACTGAGAGAATTAACCAATATGTAAGAAAGCATTTCCTCCATTAAAGCAAATTAAAACCTGAAGATTGGAGTTTATTTTTGTCATTATTTAGGTTTGACAAACCTTGGTTAGGGAGTAGTTCTGCCTAGATTTAGTAAGCTGGAACTAATGATCTTTAATATTAAGTCAACTTTGTATGCTTTTAAACATTTGCTTTTAGTAGAGCAAACAAATTTTCTAATCTCTGTAACCTATTTTATAAATAATTCTCTACTTATATAGTGTTCTTATAATAATTTGAATCTCTGGGCTCTTGCTTAAGCCCATTACCTCCCATTTTCTCTTCAGTAAAAATAATGACTGACCAACAGATTGTGTATAATTGAGGTCCATAATCTGCTATCTAAAAATTCTCGGAGCCAGATTTATTTTGAAATCAGAATTTGGGGAAATTTTTATTTTTTTTAAAGATTTTATTTATTTGAGAGAGAGAGAGAGTGAAAGAGAGAACACAAGAAGGGGTAGGGTCAGAGGGAGAAGCAAACTCCCCGCAGAGCAGGAAGCCTGATGCGCGGGACTCAATCCCGGGACTCCGGGATCATGACCTGAGCCGAAAGCAGTCGCTTAACCAACCGAGCCACCCAGGCACCCCTAGAATTTGGGGAAATTTTTAAAGTAATACAGTGCATATTCCATGTATCCCTCCAGGAAATTGTGGCAATACCGTAGAATCTATAATTAAGCACATTAATATATCTGTAATAAAATGTTTGAATATTCACACTATGTTGAATAGAGACTGTAAATGGCCTCCTAAATTCAGTCAAGTTTGCCACCAGATTATAATTACTTTTCAATGCTTTTTGGGTTTTAGAGTTGTAGATAGAGGGGTAGTACATGCTATATCCTGTGTTGAATACGTCCACATACGATAGTCGTATAAACAGTCCATGTTCAGTCTATTTATGTAAACTTTTTGTAGTGATTTGGTAGTAACTTGGAAAGAAAATATTTTCCATATTTCAGCTTATTGCAGTTCAGAAATGGGTGCCTGAAGCCATATGTTGAGGTGAATTATAGGGCTATAACCTAGGCTTAGTGAGAAGAATGTTGTGATCATTTAGTTATAGCTGTCAGGATATAAAAGTGCAGAATGGGGGGCACCTGGGTGGCTCAGGCGTTAAGTGTCTGCTTTTGGCTCAGGTCATGATCCCAGGGTCCTGGGATTGAGCCCCACATCGGGCTCCCTGCTCCGCGGGAAGCCTGCTTCTCCCTCTCCCACTCCCCCTGCTTGTGTTCCCTCTCTTGCTGTGTCTCTCTCTGTCAAATAAATAAAATCTTTAAAAAAAAAAAAAAAGTGCAGCATGGTAACATATTTGTCAAGTATTTGCTATCCATAATGCATCTCATTGAAGGGAATATTTTTGGATCTTTCTACTCCAGTTTGTATGTGTGGTTACATGTATATACCTTCTTGGTATCAGAGTGCACTTGAAGTCCAGTATGCTCAAAGGTAAGGTCTGTCTCCTTGGCGAGATAAAAAATATTATAGCACCTTATTAATGGGTACAAGATCTTCCTATTTACAAATTAACTCTGTAACAGGTCTACGTAATTGCTGTAGAAAGACATAAAAGCCACAGACAACCTTTGAAGACTACCACCTGTTCAGAAGAGAGTGTCAGAAATGGGTCGTATTCGTCAGATGGACTGCTTGACTTAGTCCACACAGACCTGGGCACATTGAGTAGGCTCTGGCTTGCTGCACTTCAGGATTTTGCTCTCTTAACGTTGCCTTCAGAATTTGCCTCCCAACTTCCTGTTGAAGGTAAGGGGTTTGTAAAATATGTACATAATTCCTAGAATGACAGTCAGTAACTTTTCAAAATTTATCCTTTAGCAAGTAATGTTTAGCTGGAACATTTTCCCCATAGTAATTTCCATTTATAGAATAAGGATGTGAGAATTGCTTCAGGGGCGATACCCTGACGTTGACCTGCTAGGTAATAAGGCGTGCACATCTTACCTCACAAGGTACTGCCAGATTGCTCTCCAAGCAGCTGTAAAAATTTATATGCCCAACATATAACAGCACGTTTCTGTTTCACTAGATCTTCTACCATTGTATGTTGTCATACTTAATAAATTCTGTCCATTAGGTGGATATGAAATAGTTTTTCATTGTTTTATTTTGTTATTTTGTTGATTGAAAACCTTTTTTCATATGTTTATGGGCTAAGTTTCTTCTTCCATCAATCGCCTAGTCATATTCCTTGACCGTTTTCTACTTGGTATTTGTCATGATTTTACTGATTTGTTAATCCCTTATCTAATTTTAGTATTATTCTTTTGTGATTGCGTGTCTTCCAAGTCTATAGCTTATTCTTTTATGTCTCTAAAATTAGTGTAGTCAGTCGTTTATGGTTTGTGGTTTTGTGTAATACCTGATAAGTTTTTTTTTAATTTAAGATCATAAAGACCTAGAAGCATTACAGTTTTGTACTTTACAATTTGGGTTTTAGTGCAGCTAGATTTTGTGTGTGTGGAATGGGATAGGCATCTAGTTTTGTAGTCAGTTATTAATCTGCATTTTATGGATGGATATTTGGTAGCCACTTTTATTCTTCATGTTATTCCAGATGCCTTTTTTTTTTTTTCTCTTTGATACGAATTTCAGGTCAGCCTGCCAACTTCTATTTAGAATTTTAACTGGAATTATACACAGAGAGATAGGAGTGTTGTACTTTTCAGTAGCATCAAAATGGAAATAAACTAATTTATTGGCATAGTATGTCAGCTACTAGTGAATGACAGATATAAATCAACATAAGTGAATCTCAAAAACATAAAATTAGGTGGAAAAAACACAAGTTCAAAAAGGTTACATACAAGGTGGTGCCTGTTAAGTAAAGTTAAACACACATAAGAGCACATATTATTTATAACTACAAACATCTGTTGTGAAATATAACATATTTATATATGTTATATATATAACATATATAACATAACATCTGTTATGAATAGAGACATCTATTGTGGGAGTGAGTCACACTATTATGAATACAGACATCTATTGTGGGAGTGAGTCACACTGACTTGAGGAAAGTGGTTATAGAAGGAGGGATAAGAATTAATGGTATAACAAAGTTTTAGGGTTTTTTGGTTTTTTTAATAAGTGATTTAAGAGAGGCAAAATGTTAATGTTAATCTTATAACTAGGTAAATGGGTATCAGTATTTGTTTGAAACACACATCACATAAATTCCTTAAAGGAACTTTTGAGATGATGGGAACAGTCTGTTATCTTGTAACACTGAAGAGAGAAAATGTGGGAGCTACTCTCTTTTGTTCCTCCTGAAACTGCTTCTGCTTTTTTTGTAGGTGGTGCTTTCTACACAGCAGAGACTAGTGAAAATGCAAAATTGCATTATTACAACTCCTGGGCACTTATCCTGCATGCTACAGCATTGTGGCTTACCAGCACAGGCTTTGTTGTTGCTGACCCAGATGAAGGAGCATCTCATCTCTCAAGACCTGTAACACCAACTTCCATGTGTCAGGGTTCATCATCTGGGGCTACGGTAAAGTCCCCTGAGGATGTCTGCACTGATAGATTCCATCTTATTTTAGGTCAGTAAAAGAGCTAACAAGCTTCCAGTCCTACAGAATTCTTCTTGAATTGTGCCTTACTGCCTATCAGCTCTTGGTGGTTATTATCTCATCTTTGTTAGGTGTTAGTGATAAACTTGATATAACTGAGTAAACTTGTATACATTTTATAAAATTGCAGATTTCATTAAGTCTGGAATCCCATTACAAGCTGGCTTCAGCATCATGTTGAATGAATTATAGAAATTATAAAACCTAGTTTTTTCCACACGATTTTTAGAAGATTCATGTGGTGTCTATAAATTTTTTAAATTTCTTTCTCTCTATATTAAAAAATACCAATATACTGAGGGGGTCCACCTGCATTCCCCACCCCCCCCCCAACCTCCTACCTGCGTTCTCAAGGATTGCAAGGTTCAAGAAAGTCTACTCAAAGGTATAAAATTGCAAGCAAATATTTAAGGTCAAAGAGATGAGATTTTTAGGTTATGAAGTTTAACCCATTCTTTGGCTTTCCTGGAACTTCATTTTTAAAGGGAAATATCTTTCTAAAATAGAGTGAGTTTCTAGAATAAATGAAATAAATGTTTTTCATATTTTACCTAGTTCTTGGAAACCAACCCATTAGATCATTACCTATAAAGAAATTATTAATTAAATGAAATATAAGGGTTACAAAGATAAGTGATTAAATTAAGTAAGGTTTATGGTTCACAGAACCTCTATTATTATTCCTTCTCAGGCCAGACATGACCACAATTTCCTGTATCCTTGGGTATATTAAAATTTTGTTTCCATTTGCCTTGAGACAAGAGCTTTTTAAAAACAAACTTAGAGAATGAAGGATGGCAGTTACTATGGTCATAAGCTATGCAATTTGACTATCTCAGTTCAAATTCTTTGTGTACCCTATTGTAACTGACCTTGAGCAAATTAAATAACTTAAGCTCTATGTGCTCATCTCCCTGTCAGAAAGAGTGTTAATAATACCATGGAGCGTGGGACTTTTGATCTCAGGGTTGTAAGTTCGAGCCCCATGTTGGGTGTAAAGATTACTTAAAAATAAAAATCTTAAAAAAAATTAAAAAGTACCTGCTTCCTCAGGTATTGTGAGAATGAAATGAAATGATATATGTAAAGATGCAGTGCTTGATCCATGATAATCACTCAGTAAATTTTAGTAAGAATAAAGTTATGAAACTCTACATGTTGGGGCGCCTGGCTGGCTCAGTTGGTAGAGTATGCGACTCTTAATCTCAGGGTCATGAGTTCAAGCTCTGCGTGGGTCCTACTTAAAAAAAAAATTTATTTATTCTTAGGATTTTATTTAGAGAGAGACAGCAAGAGAGGGAACACAAGCAGGGGGAGTGAGAGAGGGAGAAGCAGGCTTCCCGCCAAGTGGGGAACCCGATGTGGGGCTCGATCCCAGGACCCTGGGATCATGACCTGAGCTGAAGGCAGACGCTTAATGACTGAGCCACCCAGGCGCCCCCCAAAAATTTTTTTTAAATAAAAAACTCTCCACATTAAGTTCTCTAGTGCAATTTTGTAATTTTTTGCATTTTTGAACTATTTCATAGCAACTACTCAGTAGTGCACAAGCCTGATTGAGATTATTCTTCATGTACCATACATGTGGATAAAAACAGCTAAAAGACTTGCTTTATTACTTAATTGTTTAGTCTTAAATTCATTGTGGTTTTTTACTTTACCTTTTTGCTAAGCTTATTTGTATATCTTATCTAAATATAAAATGAATTCCTTAACTTCATAAACTAAGAATCTCAAAGAAGCCTCCTCTTTTTCTGTTTTCTGCAGGGATCAGTGTGGAATTTCTCTGTTCCTTACGATCAGATGCAACCATGGAAAGCATTACTGCTTGTTTACATGCATTACAGGCCCTTCTAGATGTTCCTTGGCCCAGATCTAAAATTGGCAGTGACCAGGTGATTTCTTATTTTTTTGTTAGGCTTCTGTAGTTTTCAAGGAACAGGAATAAAAACGTGTTCAGGTTACCACAGCAAACAGAAAATGAACACAGAGAAGTAAAAGAAAACTAAACTGCACGACTTGATCTCTCAGAACTGGAACGCTGTCAGCACCTGTGCAGACCCAGGAGCAGTAATGCCTCTGACTGCCACTTTCTGTTTCTGCTTCTGCCGCACTGATTTCTGCTGCTAACCACTCAGTGTACCAGCTCTTCAGTCGAACTTTCAGCAATGAGGGGAAGGCACTGTATTGAAGTGGCCAGTAGAGTAGTCACCGGTTACATGTAGAATTCCTTTGTTTTTCTGCTTCAGTGCACCCTGTTCTTTATATACATCTGTATCTTCGATTCCATTTCCCCAAGAGAGAATCTACTTGGTTCATATAGTTATGTCTATTACAGAGTATTGCTATTGGCTGAGTTCTCCTTCCTGGTTTTTAAAGAGATTACTGGCTAGCCTATAGGTGGAGTCAGACACTAATATCTGACCCAGTTGTGACCATGATAATAGGATCACTATGAAAGTATGGCACTTCTTTAACTTCTTTCCTAAGAGAAACTATGATTTTCTCTCTAGGTAGACTATAATTTAACCTGTTAACACTTTTGTTTATTAGGTTTAAATTACTAATCAGCGTCTTCCCTGACTAGGATTATACTTGAATAAATTCTAAACTTTTTGTTCTTGTTTATTCTGTATATTAAAACAAGTACAGTAAAGACAGATTTACTCTATTATTTTCAAAGATGAAAGAAAGCCACCAGAGCAAGCATTAGAAAAGAAAAGCAGAAAAAGAGACTATTTGTCCAGTGTATTTTATTATTTTTTTTTAAGATTTTATTTTATTTGAGAGAGAGAGAAAGTGAGTGAGCACACACAAGTGGGGGGAGGGGCAGAGGGAGAGGGACAAGCAGACTCCCCGCTGAGCAGGGAGCCTGACATGGGCCTCGATTCCAGGACCCTGGGATCATGACCTGAGCCCAAGGCAGATGCTTAACTGACTGAGCCCACGGAGGCGCCCCAGTATATTTTATTCTTTAGAGGGATATCTATTTTGTGCTTATTAACTTTTTAATGTCTCCCTTCTCCATCAATCTTTGTTATTACTAGAAAACCTCAGTACAGATCTGGAAGTCTGGATGGCAGTGCTTTTATTCTTCTAGCCAGGTTTCTCACCTTGCTTTGGAAGTTTCCCTTTCCATTTTCCCATTTTAGGGCCTGTGTGAAAACGATCTTTTGTCATGGTGCCAACTCCTGCAAGGTGGGACAAAAACCAATCTGGAGTCCATTTAAAGTGGAACAAGTGTTACCTAACTTTATTGTACATACACCTTTATTTTTTGTGAGCAATTTGTTAATATTCTTTTTTTGAATTTTTTCATGGCATTTAATATTGGTATTTTTAAAAAAGAAGTATGTGATTTCCAATACAGTTTCCCCTAAATGTTTTCTCTATGATAGGACTTGGGCATCGAATTGTTGAATGTACTACATCGAGTAATTTTGACCCGAGAATCACCTTCTATTCAATTGGCTTCACTTGAAGTGGTAAGACAGATTATCTGTGCAGCTCAGGAACATGTCAAGGAGAAAAGACGAAGTGCAGAAGGTGAATGTTAACCCATAATGCAAAATTAATCATATTATAATCACATTAATCAGCATTACTTTTTAGAAGTATTCTTACATGTCTATGTTGTTCTGATAATGTTTTGTGTGTAGTAAAAATGAAACCTCTCTAGGTATGGTTTTAAGTCCTTTTATCCACCTCTGCATGTTAGCTTGGATTTTGTTAGTAGCTAAGGTATTCCTTGGGAAAATGAGAATATTAACAAAATGCTGGAAGGGGAGAAAAAATCCTTTATACTGGTTAAGTACTTACTTTAGCTATGAGTGTTTACCAATGTACATGGAAGAACTACTGACAGGTTTTTTTTAAGTTTTCTTTATTTAAGTAATCCCTACACCCAGCGTTGGGGCTCAAACTCACAATCCAGAAATCAAGAGTTTTATGCTCCACCTATGGAGGCAGCAAGTACCCCATAACTACTGACTATTTTTTAATGACTTATGTTTTGCAAAGTGATTAAATTGCTTGTTTATAAGTCTAATTTGGTATTGATGAGTTTATCATTTAATATTACATTTGACTACATATACCAGAAAACTCAATCTGACAGTGGATTTAAAACACAAGGTCTTGTTCTGTCATCTAAAAGAAGTCCCAGAGGCAGGCAGTCCTGAACAGGCATGGCAGTTTCTTAAAAAACATTAGGGACCTCGGTTCATATCTTTCTGCCCACCATTATCGATACTTAAGAGTACAAGGTAGGCACTGGAGCTGGACCTATCAGGTTCACATTCTTTTTTTTTTTTTTTCTTTTTTTAAGATTATATTTATTTGAGAGAGCGAGCAAGCACAGAGGGAGAAGGAGAAGCAGGAGAGCAAGAAGCCTGATGTGGGGCTCAATCCCAGGACCCTGGGATCATGACCTGAGCCAAAGGCAGACGCCCAACTGAGCCATCCAGGCGCCCCTCAGGTTCACATTCTTAACAGCAAGGTGTTAACCAGACAATATTTTAAAGCTGAGAGGGTTACCAAGGATTTCTTTTGATCTACTGCAATAGGTAGTCATAATAAAGACAACTCCTTTTACCTCCATAACTTTATCTTTCATTCTTTAACACCCAAGACTTCAGCCATTTATTTAAATGTTTTACCTACAACAGGGGCACCTGGGTGGCTCAGTCGTTAGGTGACTGCCTTCGGCTCAGGTCATGATCCCAGGGTCCTGGGATCGAGCCCCACATCGGGCTCCCTGCTTGGCGGAAAGCCTGCTTCTCCCTCTCCCACTCCCCCTGCTTGTGTTCCCTCTCTCACTGTCTCTCTCTCTCTGTCCGTCAATTAAATAAATAAAATCTTTAAAAAGAAATGTTTTACCGGGGCGCCTGGGTGGCTCAGTCGTTAAGCGTCTGCCTTCGGCTCAGGTCATGATCCCGGGGTCCTGGGATCGAGCCCCGCATCGGGCTCCCTGCTCGGCGGGAAGCCTGCTTCTCCCTCTCCCACTCCCCCTGCTTGTGTTCCCTCTCTCGCTGTGTCTCTCTCAAATAAATCTTTAAAAAAAAAAAAAAAAAGAAAAGAAATGTTTTACCTACAACAGAAATGGACTTAAATTGCCATCTACCCAAACCAAAGCAAACACGAAGTGTTTATTCAACACTGTTCTTTCTGTCTTTTAGTTGATGATGGGGCTGCCGAAAAGGAAACCCTGCCAGAGTTTGGAGAGGGCAAGGACACAGGAGGACTTGTGCCTGGGAAATCTTTGGTTTTTGCAACACTGGAATTGTGTGTATGCATTCTAGTTAGACAGCTTCCAGAACTAAATCCTAAATTGACAGGTAGCCCAGGAGTAAAAGCTACGAAGCCACAGGTGCTATCAGAAGATGGAAGTAGATTGGTGTCAGCTGCGTTAGTCATCCTCTCTGAACTTCCTGCTGTGTGCTCTCCTGAAGGTATGCTGTGGTATTTGACTGCTTTCCTTGACCTGGAGGGAGAGAAATGGTTATAGTAAATAAAGGAGATAATGGTTGCCAATCCTTTTCTCATTAAACTAATGCTGCCTCAAAGGTTTGGTGGGTAATGTTTTTAATCCTTTAAGATTAACATCACATTTTAGTAATTTGTTTTACTGAAAAGGTGAAGGTAAATAGAGAGATACCATGTACTATCAACAGATAATGCTCTTTTTTGGTTGACAGTATTTTTAACCTGTCAGTGGTAGTGATTTAGCTCTTGAGCATTTTTTGATATAAAATACCTAATGGACTGTTCCTCTCTTGGTGATGGCAGAGTTCGTCATCAGTTTGGAATCAAGTCCATACTTCTAATAGAGCATTTGAGGCTCCAGAGGGCTCTGCTGAGTCACTACCTCCTCCTGATTCCTTCTGTGTGAATCTTTAACCTACGAGCCTTCATGCTTATCCCTATTGTCCATGGTATTACTTGATCTGACGTGGCCCATACCGTCTCTCCTTTTTAAAATTTTGCCTTTCTGGGGCGCCTGGGTGGCTCAGTCGTTGAGCATCTGCCTTCGGCTCAGGTCATGCTCCCGGGGTCCAGGAATCAAGCCCGGCGTTGAGCTCCCTGCTCCGCGGGGGGCCTGCTTCTCCCTCTCCCACTCCCCCTGCTTGTGATCCCTCTCTCGCTGTGTCTCTCTCTGTCAAATAAATAAATAAAATCTTTTAAAAAAATAAAATAAAATTTTGCCTTCCTTTGAAGTTCATATCCAGGGGGCGCCTGGGTGGTTCAGTCCTTAAGCGTCTGCCTTCGGCTCTGGTCATGATCCCAGGGTCCTGGAATCGAGCCCCGCATTGGGCTCTCTGCTCAGCGGAAAGCCTGCTTCTCCCTCTCCCACTCCCCCTGCTTGTGTTCCCTCTCTCGTTGTCTCTCTCTGTCAAATAAATAAATAAAATCTTCAAAAAAAAAAAAAATGAAGTTCATATCCAGGCCTATGTTATCTGTAAATGCTTCCCTAAAAACTCTAGCTCATAAAGAGTTGTTTTTTCATGTGTGCATGCATATATCTGTGCGTATAATGTTGCTTCTATATGTAAATAGGTTTTATGCATCATACAGAGGCATTATCTGTAATTTGTTATTACATATCAAAAATATAAACATATATACAAGCAAATATGTCTTGTTTCCAATGAAATACTGTATCCTTTAGGAAGTTTAGTACATAATAGATACTCCATACTTAATAGATTCTTACTTGATAAGCATATTTTTGCTTTAAAAATGTCTTGACCAATATATGTGCTATCTTTTAACATGATTTTCAGCTTTCATTTGAATTAAAACCTATATTCCTTATTCTCACATACTGCCTTGCAGCAAGAATGGCAGAAAAAGTGACTAGCAGAAGATTTGGGACAAAAATACACCGTGAGAGTTTTGCTGAGTAGCCTCTGGGAGCATTAAATTTACCATTTTAGTTTTAGTCTCTCATTTTAAACATAACTGACTTTTCAACTCCTTAGTGGCTATGAAATTTTTAATAATTTATACTGAGTGGATTGCTACAAATTCCTTAGAAAAAAGTTCGATATAAAATAAATTCAAGTAGATAGTAGTAATGGTTGTACAGCATTGTGAATGTACTTAATGCCACTGAATTGTACACTTTCAAATGGTTAAAATTAATAAATTTTGTGTTGTCTATATTTTATCACACTAAAAAATAAATAAAAATAAATTGACCATTTGTCAGCTACCAAATAAAATAAGACACCAAAAGATACAAAAAATACTGTGACACAATTTAAATAACATTTCAGTTATAACCAAAATTTAATGCAGTCTTAAAAATCTTAACGCTACCTAAATTATATTAATAGTTATAATCCTTTATGAAAAATGTCTTAAAAGCTAGAAATTTTTGACATTGTCTTACTCATCTATGATTTCTTTTTAGGAACTATATGTATAGACTGAAACATAAAGTGTTTTTAAAAATGTGTCTTACAGGAAGCATCTCAATTCTCCCTACTATATTGTACCTTACAATTGGGGTCCTCAGAGAAACTGCTGTGAAGTTACCTGGGGGCCAGTTATCTTCAACTGTTGCAGCTTCCCTACAGGCTCTGAAAGGAATATTGTCTTCTCCCATGGCCAGAGCAGAAAAGAGTCACACTGCTTGGACTGACCTCCTCCGTAGTGCTTTAACAACAATACTTGACTGTTGGGATCCAGGTAATTAAGGCTGTTTGGAAGCAATTGTTTAGTTTGTTCTAAAAAGCAAGAGGAACATTTTCTTGAGAATAAGCTGTTTAATTGATCGTATTTGGCATTCTCACCTAGTGGGGCCCATATTCACTGCATATGTGTTCAGAGAATATATATAAAGTAGATAGAAACATATATGTTCTCATTTTAGTATCTTTACTCTTTATTACAGTTAAATGACTGGCAGCCTGTATATTAAGTTGACAGTGAGAGACCTTCAATTATAATATTAGTTTACGAATATAGTATGATCCATAACTAGCTGACAGAACCTTTTAATGCACACAGTATATAAAAAAGTGCATAAGTTATGCATTAAAAATCTAAAATAAAATTGTTGGGTTTATATCCTCATTCCATCACTTACTAGCTAACTGACTAGCTAAGTTACTCAACTTCTCTGAGCCTTAGTTTTCTCATTAACAAAATAAGGGTATTGTGTTGTAGGAAATTGTTAGAGCAGTAACATAACATATGGAAAGCATCTATTAATAAATGATAGCCAGTATTATGTTCAATATCCATTAAAATTTGTTTTTCTCTTATTACTGTTATAGTTTCCATTTTCAACATAATGTCATGGTGATTGTAAAAAGTCCTTAGACGTATTATAGATTATCCCTGCCTTGTTCTGTTTATAAATGTCACAGTTCACCATATTCTCTTTCATATGGTATATAGGTTTCAATTGAATTCAGCATTTATTGACCACCTACTTTGTGCCTAAAGATGAGTCTGGTATCTATAAATTGTTATATGATTAATATCATAAAGTACTCCTTGAAAGCAACAGTGATGTCTTAATTATCACCACATTTCTAAATATAGCAAAAAGACCGATTAAAAAATTAGAGTAATCCACTCTGAGTGAATCAGGCAGAGTGTAACAGATAAGGTTCTCTGGAAGCTCTTGCTGAGATGGAGTTTAAGGAACAACATCTGTGAAGGAAGTAGGGGAAAGTAGTATTGGCAGAAGAGGAAGTCGGACTCCAATGCAAGCCCCCAACAATTGGGAGCTCTGCCGATTGCCCATATGAGTGCCTCACATAGGCTTGTACTTTATTATCCTCAGACGTGGGCTACCACAGGAAGGATGTGATCTCAGTCAAGGCAACTCTAGCTAAGGCCAACCCTAAGGGAGCTAAGCTGACCATACTCCCACAGCTGGGTAGCACCTTCCCCCATGAAGGGGATCTCAGTGGTACAGCTCTATATCTACCACAAGAGGCTTCTCAGAAGAGTCGATTTCTTATAGAATCAGAAAGCATTTTCCACATGGACATCATAGAAATGGGTTCTAGGCACATTTCGATTACACAGCTGTAGACCTAAATAATACGGTATATTTGGGGACAGCAAGTAGAATAATGAAAGGATGTGGGGTTAGAAGAAGAGGCGGAGGAGGGTGATGAACAGTGATTATTAAAGAGATGAAGTTGGATGGTACATGGGGCCAGATTATGGAGGTTTGCATGGTTTGTAATTTGGACTGCTTTTAATATGCATTTGGAATCACTAAAGGGTTTTAAGAAGGGGAGTAAAGTGATAGGATTTGCATTTCTGAAGAATCACTGTGACAGCTATAGAAAAAAAAAAACAAAGATTCTTGGAGGTAAGATAGTAATGTAAGGATAAAGAGTAAAATGTTAAAAATAAAATCTTAAGCATGTATATTAACAGAATTTACTGATAGTTTGGTTTAAGAATTGAAAGAGTACATTGACTGAGCACTCATAGTGCCATTAACAAATTCCAAAGTGAACATTTTCAGGGGAATGTAATGAGTTGAGTTTGAAATGCCTTTCAGATAATCAAGTGGAGCATAATATGTAGAGGTCTGGAGTTCAAGTAATCCGAGCTAGAGATGATTTTAGACTATGTGTATTGGAGAGTTATCAGTGTAACCTATGGGATGGATAAAATCACCCAAATTGAGTTTATGGAGCAAGATGGAGGAGATGCAGGAGAGAATACAGTCACAGAAGCCAAAGAAAAGAGTTTTTTTTAATGGTGAGAGCTTGGTCAACAGTGTAAATGGAAGGTAAGGAAAGTAAGGATAGACTCCTGTTGACAAGACGAAAGCTGAAGGAAAGTATAGGGGCAAGGAATTTTTTTAAGATAAGACTCTAGCATGAGTTTGTGCTTATGGGGAAAAAAAGGTAGAGATGAGATTGGAGTTGGAAATATTAGGGAGGGAAGCAATATCCCCTTCTAAGCAGGAAGAAATAAAATTCATAGTACATTTAGAAGGATTAACCTCTGCCAGTGGGAGGGAAGAAAAGGAGGTAGAGATGGGAAGTAATAAGTGTAAGTTTTTATGATGGGAGTTACAAAGAGCTTGCCTCTTCCATCACACACCACAAATATGTTTTTTGTTTATCAGAGAATGAGGTTAGGACAGTGAGGATTTAGACTAGCTACTGAGAGAAATTAAAGCAGGAGCTGATGATCACAGGGAAACCATTTTCTGTGTAACAAATTGCCTGAAAACTTAGCGATTTAAAACAACAAACATTTATTATCTGATAGTTTATGGGTCAGAAATTTGGAGCACCATACGTGGGTGGTTCTCCCTCATGAGGTTACTGTTAAGATGTTGGCCAGGGCTGCAGCCAGAAGATCCATTCCCAAGATGACTCACTCATGGCTGTTGGAAGAGTCTTCAGTCTCTTGCTGGCTATTAGCAGGAGGCTTTGCTTCCTCACCACAGAGGCCTCTCCGTGGGGCTAATGCTAAGGGAATCTTGCATTTATGCTAGGTAAAAGAGGATAGGAAAAAGGGAGTTTAGGGAGGGGTATGGGGAATAGGGAATTTTAGAAGAAATGGAGAAGAGGAACCCAGGAGAGCTTTATCCTACTGAAAATAAAAAGACATTTTTACTAAACAGACTAGCTGACTATGTTGCAGTTTCAAGTTGTCATGAATGACTGAAAATAACAACTGTTTGGGAAGCAATATAGCATCATGATTAACAGTATGCTCTCTGGAATCAAACTATCTGCCTTACTAATTGTGTGACTTGGGCAAATGACTAAATTTCTGTTCCTCATCCATAAAATGGAAGAAATAAGAGTACCCATCTCATGGTGCTGTTATGTGGATAAAATATTTAATATATATATAAAGTACTTATAATAATGCTGTCATCATTTTAAATGTTGACCCATGTACCTTTTACTTTAAAATTATTCAAATTATTTTTATAAAATCGCACTCATCCATAATATTTTGCTTTCATTACTGTTATTGTTTCATTATTATCTCTCAAGCCTCAGTTAAGATATTAATCTCCTCAAGGCTTTCTCTGACCACCCAGTGTAGCAACTCCTGGGTTGCTTTCTTTTATTTTCTTTTTTTTTTTAAACTTCATTTACTTATTTGGGGTACCTGGGTGGCTTAGTCACTTAGGTGTCTGACTCTTGATCTCTTAGCTCAGGTGTTGATCTCAAGGTTGTGAGTTCAATTCCCACATTGGGCTCCAATGCTGGGTATGGAGCCTACTTAAAAAAAAAAAGTTTATTATTTAAGAATCTCTGCACCCAACATGGGGCTCGAATTCATGACCCTGATATCAAGTGTCACATGCTCTACCAGCTGAGCCAGCCAGGAGCCCCAACTTTGATCTTTTAATGTATTTTTTATATTCATAGATCTTGTGACTAACTGAAATTAAATTCTTTATTTACTTCCTGGTGTACAGTATATCTTCTGTAACTCATATTCTCAGTGCCAGAAAGAGTGCTGTTTCTTAAATATTTGTTGAATGAATGTTAGCAAAGCTATTATCTCGATCCCTGTATATCATTTCTTCATAAGTAGTAATCCATTCTTACATAGTTTCATGAGTCAAATTTGTCACCCCTTTTCCTTTTCAAATAAAATTGAGTTTTCACAGCAGGTTCATTAAAATTATTGAATGAGATTATGAAGGTAAATATGGGAGGAAATGAAGGAGAATTATATCTAATAGAAAATTCCTTCAAATGATTGTGGCCCATGCGGTATTTTCAGGTTTTTTTGTACTGTTAAAAAGTGGTATGTAGCAAAGCATTAAGGTGTTTTCACTTGACACTTGTATTATCAAAATATGAATACCTTAATCTTAGAAAAATCAGTTGTACATGCATTTCTGATTTGTTCCACAACAAAAATGATACTATAATAGCTAACATGTGTTGACCATATGTGCAACATACTATTCAAATGCCTTACATGAATAACTCATTTAATCCTCATAACTTTATAAATGCAAGTACTGTTAATATTTTCATTTTATAAATGAGAAAACTAAAAATGAGGTTCAATGTCCAAGGTCACACAACTAGGAAATGTATATTCCTAGTAAATATACATATATATTTACTGATGTCTATCTGTAAAGAATATAATTACTTTGGTAATTTTTGGCTGTAGAATTACTTACAATGTACATTTTAAAACCTACAACATTTGCCAGGATTCTTAAAATCAGTCCATTAGTGTTTTGTCTGTAACTGTTGTGTACATAAAAATTGTTGCTGTCAAACTAGAGGCATCTTCACACAGATACATAAAACAATAAATACGGCAATCTTGAGATGTTTCTCATAGATCATTTCTCTTTAGTAGATGGAACACATCAAGAACTTGATGAAATCAGTCTGCTTACTGCTATCACAGTATTTATTTTATCTACCAGTCCAGAAGTTACTACCATCCCATGCCTTCAGAAGCGCTGTATTGAGAAATTTAAGGCTACTCTTGAGATAAAAGATCCTGTGGTAAGTGTCTTTAGTAGAGAGATGTTTGTAATAGGAATATGTTTAGGCTTTTCTAAAATTTTTCTTTGTGATTTTATTGGCTTCAACAAGAAGTACCAGACTAAATTTTTTATTTTTAGGTTTGGAGCAATTTGTATTCTTAGGGTGACAAAGCCAAATGATAATGGTCTTACTCTTTGGCCCCAAGGATAGAGCATAGCTGGAGAAAGATAAAGGAAATGTTTAAGAAACAAAAAACAAACAAAACAAACCTTAATTTGAAATAGGGACATTTTAAAATTGATATATGTCTAGAACTTACAAGGGATATTTAGTAAGATACTTTGTTTTTGTTTTTTTAAAGATTTTATTCATTTATTTATTTTAGAGAGAGCCTGCATGCAAGCGGGGGAGGGAGAGGGAGAAGCAGACTCCGCATTGAGCGTGGAGCCTGATGTGGGGCTCAGTCTTATGACCCTGAGATCGTGATCTGAGCCAAAATCAAGAGTTGGACACTCAACTGACTGAACCACCCAGGCGCCCCTTAATAAGATACTTTGTAGCTTATTATAGTGGATTTCCTAAAAAAGAGACTTCACATGCCTTTGAGAATATGATATGAAATAATGGGACCCATCCCAAAAACCGTACACACAAGATAATCTCATTCCTTTATGACCCGTTCATTTGCTAAATTAACATCCTGTTCCCTTTATGCACTGAAGAATGAGTTGGTCAGAAAGACTTAATTAACAATTAGATTCGGGGGAAATCTGTCAATAATATCAAAAGGTTTTAAAACATTTCATCAAATAGTAGTAGGACTATAGGTCACTGTGAAAAATACTTAGTTATCCATTTAACCAGACGGACAGTTAAAGATTTCATGGGTAATACAGAAAGTTACATAGTTTAAAAAACAAACAAAACTTAGTTCTTTCAATAGAGAACATTCAGCTTTCCTTAGTAATCAAAGACTTGATAAAGACAACATGAAACATGGGAAATTATTTTGATAAAATGCAGAATCTTTATTTTCTAGGTAGATTATTTTAATAAGGCAAAGAAAAACCTTTTATAATCTTTTATCAGGAGCAGACCAATAATCCAAGAAAACTTTGTCCATTTAACAGAGAGAAAGCCAAATTCTAATTTTGTACCAGTGTATTTAAAGTTCATTTTCTTGGGGCGCCTGGGTGGCTCAGTCGTTAAGCGTCTGCCTTCGGCTCAGGTCATGGTCACAGGGTCCTGGGTGGGATCGAGCCCCGCATCAAGCTCCCTGCTCAGCAGGAAGTCTGCTTCTCCCTCTCCCACTCCCCCTGCTTGTGTTCCCTCTCTCGCTGTGTCTCTCTCTGTCAAATAAATAAATCTTAAAAAAAAAAAAGTTCATTTTCTTTTTTTACTTTTAAATGAATTTATTCTAATCTTAGGCAGCTTGACCATGAGTAAAATTCCTTTCCCAAAATCCCTTTCCACAAACCTTCTACAACTTTCTTTTGTACTTTTGGCTCTTGTCCTCTGTCTTTCCCCTTTCCCATCCTGAAATAACCAGCCTCACTTTAGGACAAAATTACTTTCTTTTCCCGCAACAAAATTGCATCATCTGCATCCCTCATTCTTTCTCTTAACTGAAAACATACATTCTACTTTGCTAGGATACAGAGATGATTCTGTTATCGATCGATGGATCATAGCCGCTAACTCAGGAAACAAGTGGTTAAGCCCTGGCACGCTGCTGAGGCCAGCTGCTCCATCCCTAGGAATCCCAAGGGGGCTGGACAAATCAAATGCATAGCTCCTGGCTGGGTTTGCCACCACTGTTACCAAACAAACTCAGATAAACTAATCGTAGGAGAAGCCAATCACTCGAGACAAGGGTTTGGAAAAGAGAACTGGAGAGCTTTATTTGGGGGGCCAGCAGCCAGGGGAGGTGGCTCAAGCCTTAACAACTGACCTCTCTGCCAGCAAATGAACACCTAGAGTTTGATAGGGAGAGGTTCGGGGGATTCATGCAAGAGCAGGCAGCACTGATCATGGGAAGTGTGTTCAGCAAATGATCATGGGCAGGGAAGGGTACGGGATGTGGTCTTCTAGGCATTCCGTTGCTATCAGGGCTTTTCTGGCCTGGTAGTTGGAATGTTCAGGTCATTGCAAAACGTCTTCCGTCAATGCCTCAAGAAAATATGATAAGAAAGAACAACAGTGATTTTCAGATAGGGCATGAGTTAAGCAGTCTTGTCTATTTCTGGTCTTAACTATTGGGGCCTATTGTTGAGCTAGAGGGCTTGCTGACAAATACTTCTAGTAGTTTCATTACATACATGAAAATTTTTAACCCTTAGAAACCTTAATTTCTTTTAAGATTTATTTATTTACTTTTAAGATTTTATTTATTTGAGAGGCAGAGCATGAACAGGGGGTGGGGGCAGAAGGCAAGGGACAAGCAGACTCCCCATTGAGCAAGGAGCCCCACACAGGGCTCAGTCCCAGGACCCTGGGATCACAACCCGAGCCAAAGGCAGACACTTAACCAACTGAGCCACCCACGCACCCCTTATTTATTTATTTTAGAGAGAGCGAGCGTGTGGTGGGGGAAGAGGGGCAGACGGAGAAAGAGTCTCATGCAGACTGTGCACCAAGCGTGGAGCCTCACCCAGGACTCAATTCCATAACCCTGAGATCATGAACTGAGCCGAAACCGAGTCAGACCCTCAACCGACTCCACCACCCAGGCGCCCCAGAAACCTTAATTTCTAATGGAAAACTGTGAACTGTTAAACCAACATTCTTGAGATTGACAAATTTATGAATACATTTTGTAATTTCTAAAAATATATTTTTCCTCAGTATATTTTTTGGTAGGGAACCAAACATGTTTACTAACAGACCCAACTATCTTAAGTTTCTTAGTAATAAACCAAAAATAGATAAACCTATGTTGAGTAATTAATGTTTCAGTTTTTTATTTTATTTGGAAATGATCCAGATATTGAATGAATATCAACCTTTCAACTTATCTCAGTATAATTTTAAGGTTTCAAGTTACCAAAAAGATTTTTGGAAACTATTTTTAAGTAAACATACAGATGCAGGCAGACCAGGTCTGAGGACCCACCAAAGGGTCCTTGGCTTTTCGCAGGATGAAAATCAAACGCAAGCCAAAAGGAAAAGCGAGCAGAATTATTGAAGACGTAGAGCAGATACACAGAGCATCTGGGAGACTCAGAAAGGAAAAGGAGGGGCACCTGGGTGGCTCAGTCAGTTGGACGTCTGCCTTTGGCTCAGGTCTGCTTCTCCCTCTGCCCCTCCCCCCCACTCGTGCTCTCTCTTGCTCTCTCTCTCTGAAATACATAAAATCTTTTTTAAAAAGAAAGAAAGGAAAAGGAGCGTGAGTCTCATCCTTGTTAGGGGATCAGGAATTTTATTGAGGATGGTGGTTTGTTGTATGTGTCCTCTGACACATCCAGGAACTGGTCAAACAAGGATTGAATGCTCAGGTATCTTCCATAAGTTACTTATGCCCTCGAGTCAGGGGTCTTGGCATCAAAGGGTTTGGAATCATTGGTCTTGGAGAACATTCATGACATTTGTGATGGCCCTGCCTGGTCACTCCTTAGATGTTCTCAAGCAAAGAGCTTTCATTTTAAAGTTTGAGCCATGAGATAGGTATGATGATGAAACCTCATTAGCTGATTACAGAGCAGTTGGATCCAGGGCGCCTGGGTAGTTCAGTTGGTCAAGCGTCTGCCTTCAGCTCAGGGCCTGGGATCGAGTCCCGCATCGGGCTCCCTGCTCAGTGGGAAGCCTGCTTCTCCCTCTCCCTCTGCCTGCCTCTCTGCCTACTTGCGCGCTCTATCTCTGTCAAATAAATAAAATCCTAAAAAAAAAAAAAAAGCAGTTGGATCCAGATTGTGTTTCTAAAGTTTTTATTTAAATTCCAGTTAACATACAGTGTTCTGTTAGCTTCAGATGTACAATATAGTGATGCAACAGTTCTATACATTACTCAGTGCTCATCATGACAAGTGTATTCTTTTCTTTTTTTTTTTAAGATCTTACTTATTTAGGGGCACCTGGGTGGCTCAGTTGGTTAAGCGACTGACTTCGACTCAGGTCATGATCCTGGAGTCTCAGGATCGAGTCCCGCATCAGGCTCCCTCCTCAGTGGGAAGTCTGCCTCTCCCTCTGACCTTACCGCCTCTCATGCACTCCATCTCTCTCACTCTCTCTCTCTAATAAATAAATGAAATCTTTAAAAAAAAAAAAAGATCTTATTTATTTGAGAGAGAGAGTGAGAGCAGGAGCAGGGGGCAGACAGAGGGAGAGGGAGAAGCAGACTCCCCCCCCGAGCAGGGAGCCCGATGCGGGGCTCAATCCCAGGACCCTGGGATCATGACCTGAGCCGAAGGCAGATGCTTAACTGACTGAGCCACCCAGGCGCCCAGCAAGTGTATTCTTGAATCCCCTTCATCTATTTCACCCATCCTCCCCTCTGTTAACTATCGGTTTGTTCTTTATAGTTAAGAGTCTGTTTCTTGGTTTGCCTTCCTGTTTCTTTTTTTCCCCTTTGCTTGTTTTGTTTCTTAAATTCCATATATGAATAAAATCATATGGTACTGTCTTTAACTTACCTCACAGAGCATAATACTCTCTAGCTCTACCCATGTCATGTCAAATGGCAAGATTTCATTCTTTTTTTATGGCTGAGTAATATTCCGTCATATAGTAGATAATTTTTTTCTTAAAGTAGGCACCACTCCCAGCATGGAACCCGGTGTGGGGCTTGAACTCACAACCCTGAGATAAAACTTGAGCGAGATCAAGTCAGGTGCTTAACTGGCTGAACCACCCAAGCACCCCTCCTTTTATCTTATTTTTTTTTAATTTTGATTTATTTGTCAGAGAGCACAAGCAGTGGGAGTGGCAGAGGGAGAAGCAGGCTCCCCACTGAGCAGGGAGCCCTATGCAGGACTCAATCCCAGGACCCTAGGATTGTGGCCTGAGCGGAAGGCAGAGGCTTAACCTGCTGAGCCACCCAGGGGCCCCTACCCCTCCCTTTAAAAAAAAAAAAAAGCCTCTTCTTTTTTTTTTCTTCAGTCTTAGGAATTAGGAATAATCTAGATAACAGTTCCCAGAGAATACTTGGTAAAACATTTCCATCTCAAAGGCACAGGAAAGAATGCAAGTTCCTCCAGAAAGGACTTTTGTTCCCTTTGGCCTGGATTTTTAACAAGACTTACAAGCCTTTTGAGATAAAAAGGGAAGGTTTTAGGATTGGTAAAAAGGATAGGTGGATTTTGAATTGTTTCTGGAGCCTCATTTCTGTTTTTGCAAAGATCTGTAAAATAAGGATAGTTGCTAGAGGGAACACAAGCAGGGGGAGTGGGAGAGGTAGAAGCAGGCTTCCCGATGAGCAGGGAGCCTGATGCAGGACTCGATCCCAGGACCCTGGGATCATGACCTGAGCCAAAGGCAGATGCTTAATGACTGAGCCACCCAGGCACCCCAGGACAGTTGCTTTTAATTCCTCGAAGAATTGGTTTACATTATCTTCAATTTGCTTCTTTATATCTGGGAGATTGTCAACTAAGATGGAAATCAAAAGATTACTATGTTTTCGATTTAGAGTTGTGTGTCTTGGAATATTTTAGTAGGTAAGAGTTTCATTTTAGCTTAATGAAGGAATCCTCAAAAACAAACAAAAACATTCCCATCAGGTTCTGAAAATCAGCTTCTAATTTGGCCAACTTTTGACCATAGACTTACCTTGGGAATAGAGTTACTTGAGTTCCCTTGAACTCAAGAGGCATCCTCAAAGAGGATGCAAAAGATGTTTTATTTTCCTCACTCTACTTGTTACTACAGACAGAGATCTGGGAGAGTGGACTCTCATAAGGATTATCATTCTTTGCTGGCTTCTGCCAGTTTCCCCAGGATCCCATGTGCAGTCCTGAATGGGATTTATGTAGAGAGTGTAGCTCCAGTATCTACCAGAATTTGGTGATGTTTTCCATTAATTTTAATTTTAGTTTCCTTTGTCTATTTAAAGAATGCTAGCAGTGTACCAGAAATTCCCTCAGAATCTTGTCAGCTCTGGGAGAGGCCCTTATGGGGCCTTCTTCCAAGGTAGATATGGAAGCATTTGAATTGGTGTTGAAGGATTTGCACAAAACCTTTGAGAACAGTCTTTTTTCCAGTATCCCAATTTCTGGGCCAGTGTTTTGATGATGGGCCCCCAGAGGGCTGCAATGCAGGAGGTATTGTTTTAGATACCATTTGTGTCTAATTTTTTATTCCCTTTTTGCAATGAAACTTTCAGTGAAGCTATTGAGGAATCTTAAAGCCTTTTGGAAGCTTCTGCATAACAATTAAAATAGGTATCCCATTCTCTTTGTTTGATTTGAGAACCCTTGCTTTTAAGTGCACTTCTTAAAAAATTGACCTTGTTTAATCGGCACTTTCTCCCTAATGGCCATTGTAATTCTAGGTTGCCTTTAGTAAGATTTTGCCATTCTTATAGGTCTTTATAGCTACAGAGACTATAGTTCGTAGACATAAAATAAACAGGTGTGCCAGAAGGTGGGGTGGTCAAGTTTTTGGAATTTAAGGATCCCATTTCTTTAAATATTTGGGTCTCTCAGAGCCAAACTAATCCCTAAGAGGGATGTGCTGCTGGGTTGGGGATTGCACGGTGGTTTTACGGTGTACTTCGTTGCATGGACATTTTCTTGAGGTTGGTAGGTAATCTGTGTCAATCTAACCCATTCTGTGACCCATTTATCCTAGATAGGAGTCCTAGAGTCAGGTAGCAAGCACTCTTAACAGCTTTTATGTACTCTACCAGTGCCCACCAATTTTGCAGCTTTTTGGCTTCCTAGATTTCCATCTGCACTAGCCTTTACTTCATGTGCACATCAACATACAAGGAGTGACCAAAGAGATGTTACTGCAGACTGGCCAGTAGAAGGCCTTGTATAAAACACCAGCAAATCCCAATGTGGATGTGGGGGCTGGGGAAAGAACTGAACCAACAGACCCCAACAAATAGGGACTGTAGACTGGGATTCCAAACAAATGGAGAACTGCCGATGGAACCAAGAGTCCACATCTGTGTTTCTCCTTTAAATGCCAAAGCCTTCAGAAGTTTCCTTCGGATCCCATCACTGCCACCAAATCTGTCAAGGAACAAAATTCAACTGAGTAAATTTTAAAGATCTTATTGGCTTTATTCAATGATTCATGAATTGGGCAGCATCCCATATACCAAATAGAAAAGAGCTCTGAAGAGCTGTACAAAATCAAAGATTTATAGACAGAGGAAGGACAAGGAAGTTACTAACAAAGAGTGCATTGTTTCGGGCAAAGCTCCCTTCCTTAGGGGGATAGCTGGGGTCTGTCAGGCAGATTAGCTCACTAGTGCTGACCATGTAATTCCAGATTGACTGGTTTAAGATTCCAGTCCTGGGAGAGGTTGAAACTGTAATTAAGTTAGGTATTGAGTCTTGGTTTGGTAACATGGGCTTCGCCCAGGTGACTCCATTTTGCTCTGTTGTCCCTTTTTTTTTTTTTAAGATTTTATTTATTTGACAGAGAGAGACAGCAAGAGAGGGAACACAAGCAGGGGGAGTGGGAGAGGGAGAAGCAGGCTCCCCATTGAGCAGGGAGCCTGACGCGGGGCTCGATCCCAGGACCCTGGGATCATGACCTGAGCCGAAGGCAGACGCTTAACGACTGAGCCACCCAGGCACCCCTGTTGTCCCTCTTTTAACACCCGTTAGCACTTGGATTTTCACAATTAAAGATAAATTAGAAAAAAATTTAAATGCATTTTTTAGAGACTTTTCTTTAAAAAAAGGTTTTAACTCACAATTTTTATTTCCTTTTCAAATTTACATTACAGTCTGCATGTTAATATAAATGTATATTTACAGTTTATACTATTTTTGTTTCTTACCTAATTAGGTACAAATCAAGACCTATCAGCTCCTACTTTCCATTTTTCAGTATCCAAATCCAGCTGTTTCCTACCCGTACATTTACTCTTTAGTATCCTCTATTGTGGAAAAACTACAGGAAATAGACAAGAGAAAGCCTGAAGACACTACTGAACTTCAGATCTTTCAAGAAGGCATAAAGGTCTTGGAAGCACTGGTAGCCATTGCAGAAGAACAGCACCGTAAGTGTCAGCACTAAATTCATACTAAGTAAGAATCTGTCCCAAATCAGAAATTTAATGTTACTTTAAATGTAAAACATTCAGTTGGTCACTTAACATTGTATTTCCACATTCACTGAAAGGCAAGTGTTAATTCCAAATATTGATATTATTTAGTGTTAATTTGAGAGGAGAGATTTAGAAGGATCCTTTTTCCCTTTCAGTGGGGAAAAATGTGTACAGATAAGTGAGTTTACAACTTTATATATTAAACACAACCTTCAACCCAGGACTTATATCATTTATTTACTTAACAGGTTCTCAGCTGGTGGCCTGTCTTCTGCCCATCCTCATTTCCTTCCTTTTGGATGATAATGCTCTGGGATCAGCAACTTCCGTAATGAAAAATTTACATGACTTTGCTTTGCAAAATCTCATGCAGATTGGGCCTCAGTATTCATCAGTTTTTAAAAATGTAATGGCTTCTTCTCCAGCCCTGAAAGCCCGCCTTGAGGCTGCTATCAAGGGCAATCAGGAAAATGTCAAAGTCAAGATACCAACATCTAAACATACTAAGAACCCTGGAAAGAATGTAAGCATCCAATTAAAGACCAATTTCCTCTGATTTTTTTGTTTTAATAGTAAGCACCTTAATAAAATACTTGATTATTTCCTTCTCTTTGGGGACAAAAGTGACATTTTAGACACAAGTGCACTTGGAGGTCTGGTTGATTGTCTTAAATAGCTGTGACTTTTCGAAGTAATATCAAACTTAACATTTTTTGTGGGTTTTTATTTTTTTTCAATTTAATAAAACCACAGAGCTCTTGCCAGGAATTTCAAGAAAGTGCTAAAGAATTGAACTTACTAAACAATCCATTCCTTTAGAAATGAAATGGATTTCTTCTGACAGTCCATACACACACGGTATACTTAATACTTTGGTGTAGATATAGATTTGACTTTAAATTATCTGCATTTATATTGTATCCCAATTGCTAATTTAAAATTCTGCCTTATTCAGTAATTATATTAAACTTTCTTGGATTTCTCAAACAACATAAATGGTTGGAAACATATTTAGGAAACTTGGTTCAGAATTATCCAATATATAGTAGTACAAGTTAATTACAGCCCTACAGTGTGACTTAAGATCTGGTGTCTATAAATATCATGGCTTTTCACCACCTTTTGGTTTGGTTTGTATTTGGTTCACAGAATGGAAATTTTACTTATTTTAAATAGAGTAGGGCATCTCCACTTCAGTTTCTCACATGGATTTTCTGTTACCTCTGCTCCTGTCAATTTTGTTTATTTTCATTTATGACAGACATTCATATTAATGAGTTTACAGATTCATATCTATATTTAGGTCAACTATGGGTTTATATAAAACAACAAATTTAGATCATCAACGAATGCAAGTATGTTTTTTTATCATGAAACATATTTTAATATAGAAAAAAATCTAATGATAGAGTCATATTGGTTGAAAAAATATTTTTTAACTGCTGGTAATCACTGACTCTCCTTCCACTTCAGTGTTATATGTATTAATCAAGCACTATGTCACAACATAGCATTTCCCTGTTAAAAAATTAAAAACTGGAGTGATAGGGGCATGTTCAGAATTGAGAAAATACTTTGAGTCAAGCAGGAACAATGTGATGTACTCTATTTTATTATGTTTGTATATAAATACTCTTGTAAATTGTTCAAAATGAAAACACTTGACAAAATCTAACACTACAATCAATTTTTTTAATTTACATAAATAAAGCTAATTTTCTTTATCATTCTTGTATTTGAGATTATTTTGCCCACAAAATATGGCTGGTTAGTCTCACAGATTCCAGAAAATCAATTCTGTGGAGCAAATAATATCCCTTCTATGTGACTTGGCATTTTTCTCAGAGGATCCCTTTCTTTGGAGTATTCTTTGCAATAGTTTGGATTCACGGTCTTTGTAATTGTCTCTTCCTAATTGTCCCTTCCTAATTGTCACTTCTGTTTCCTTCACCTGAATGCCCTTCTCTCTGTTGTATCTGGCAGACTCTCATTCCTTGTCAGCTTGGTTTAAATGTCACTTCCCCTTGTTAACTCTCCTTAACACTTCTTACCCTCCTCTTACACTAAGCAAATTTTTTTTTTAAGATTTCCTTTATTTATTTGTGTGATAGAGAGCGCGCGCGTGAGCACAAGCAGGGGGAGCTGCAGGCAGAGGGAAAGGCACGAAGTGGGACTCGATCCCGGGACCCTCGGATCATGACTTCATGATTAACAACTGAGCCCCCGGCGTCCCTACAGGTGTCCCTACACTAAGCAAATTTAACTGCTTCCTCACCAGTGTCCCTGGAGTGCTTTACACATTCTTCTATGCATGGAACATCACACTGCATTTCAATATCTCCCTTTTAGACCACCTTCTCAAGGGAGGAATTTTTGTCTCATAATTGCCTTTGTGGCATCAACTAAATACTTAATCACTGTTGAACTGCACTGATGCAGGATGGATTTGAGCTCAGAAATCTCCTTTCTCAAGGCAAATGGGTGGTTCTTAGGATACAACTTACTGACTTTTGAGTTCTTTTGTCCGTTTGTTTCATTTAGTTCATTCTTAAACATTAAGATGTCTACTCATCATTTAGTGATATAGTTTCCTGAACTGTTTGGGTTAGAAGTGTTACATGAATGTCAGTAGTTAATGAAAAAATATGTCCAGTGTCACGGAATTAGGAACTTTGAGTTAGGCACATTCCTATAGCCTTTTTCTTAAATGTATCACCTTGTTTAAAACAACACTGAATTAGTAAATATATTCTTAATGATAAGGAAATTAAGGCTTAACAGCTGGTATTTGAACCTATCTTTCAGATCCAGGGTCCATGCTGGAAACACAAACAAGTGCTCTGGCAGTCCTGATTACATCAAACGTTAGCTTTTCTCCTTTTCCAAGGTTCCACATTCCCTCAGGAGCCTTCCTCACCCCTTGCCTAAGATGTTTTCAGTTGTATTTCTCCAAATTGCCACCAGAAGCTTTCTGATCAATAGGGAAAAGGTTTTTGTTTTTGTTTTTGTTTTGGTAAATTCTGTCCTCCACAGTTTGTATGGGAATAAACTATATGATTAGATATTGATGATTTAAGTTTTGATTTGTTTAAAGATGAATAATTTAATCTCAAAAAATACATCAAAAATTATATCTGCCTTTATTTTAGAGTCTCCAGTTGTGATACAGCTGTTGCACTTTAACCAGCTTGGTTAGTAACTTGGCTGAAACAAAATGGTGTATTTGTCTTGAGCTTTTTTTTTTTTTTTTAAGATTTTATTTATTTGTCAGAGAGAGAGAGCAAGTGAGCACAAGCAAGGGGAACGGCAGGCAGAGGGAGAAGCAGGCTCCCTGCTGAGCAAGGAGCCCGACACAGGATTCGATCCCAGAACCCTGGGATCATGACCCAAGCCAAAGGCAGACACCCAACTGACTGAGCCACTCAGGCATCCTGAGCTTTTATTTTTCTATGGGAAGAAGTAGAGCCAAGTTTACTAGTTGAATCCCGTTCTGTTTAATCCACTGCTTAAAAACTTATCATGGAAAGACCTGAAAAATAACATTGGATATAACAGATTTCTATTAATAGCATTGAAGCAAAATATTACTTCTATAAAACAGACTTCAAAGTCAACCTTAAAGGGAACATTAAGGCACTTAAATACAGTAAGTCCTGTAAAGAGTTTATAAGTGTAGGAGCACCTGACTGGCTCAGTTGGAAGAGCATGCAACTCTTGATCTTGGGGTTGTAAGTTTGAGGCCCATGTTGGGTGTAGAGTACTTAAATAAATAAACTTAAAAAAAGATATAAGCATAATGCTATGGGAGCCCAGAGAAGACGACCAAGGCTTCCATGATAGACTTAATTCAAGTCCATGGAATATCATAAGATACAGGCTTAGAGAATAGTACTTACTTGGGGGAATGCAAAACCTGAACAGTTCTTTGTAACAATAATTTTGAAGAGAATTCCCTCTATGCCGTATCCTAAGAATTCCCTTTGTCTTTTTATTGTAACTTTAGGACCAAGGTAATTACATATCTTGCATTTTCTCCATCAGTTGAATATACTTTCCTCTTTACAAATAACTCGTTAACCCTGAGAATACCTCAATTTATCAGGAGAATTTTACCTCTACGTTTGCTAGAAATACAGTTCCCCAACTCCCTGCTGTCTGACAGTGATCATCCACCAATTAATTAATTGTGTCTGTGTTGACTTTTCTCTCTCTTTTTTTTTAAGATTTATTTGAGAGAGAGCATGAGAGCGGGGAGGGTCAGAGGGAGAAGCAGACTCCCCGCCGAGCAGGGAGCCCAATGCAGGACTCAATCCCAGGACTCTAGAATCACGACCCGAGCTGAAGGCAGCCACACAACCGACTGAGCCACCCAGGTGCCTGACTTTTCTGTTTACTAGTCTGTTTAACTGGTGCCTGCCTGTGCTTTTAGCTTTGAGGAAAATGGGAAATTTTGTGTTGTTTTGATTATATCCAGTACAGAACACAAATACAATCCCAAGTTCTGTATATTCAAAGGAGCCAGCTTTCTTTTTTTTTTTTTTTTTAAGATTTTATTTATTTGACAGAGAGAGACACAGCGAGAGAGGGAACACAAGCAGGGGGAATGGGAGAGGGAGAAGCAGGCTTCCCACTGAGCAGGGAGCCCGATGCGGGGCTCGATCCCAGGACCCCGGGATCATGACCTGAGCCGAAGGCAGACGCTTAACGACTGAGCCACCCAGGCGCCCCGGAGCTAGCTTTCCTTAATTGCATTTCTGTTTGGGTAGGACTCCTGCTTACTCTTCTCTTTGGGGCACTATAAAATGATGATTCCACAGGCTATTTGGGGAAAATTCTTATTACTTAATAGCCATTTTTCATACACATTCACATATAATTCTTTAAATAGATAATATATTCCCCAAAACCTTAGTTTTTGAAAAATTCTAACTCTTTAAGAAAATAGGCCATTGCTGCCAATTAAAAACTAATATTGACAATGTTTTGCTTAATGGGATCAAAGTTTAATCACTTTTTTCTGAAAAAAAAATCTAGAGGCAAGAATAACTTGATAAGTGAATATATACATACACACACGTCAGAAGTAATGGATTGCTTTATAAAATAAAATATTCCAAGAAGGAACAAAAGTAATATTTTTTAAAGCAATTTAAAGTATGCCAGTGACACAGCAAGAGTAGTTTTTTTTAGTGCTATTATTGGAGGTAGTGCAAGTGGCCTCAGAAAAAAACATGCATACACAGCCGAAACAGAGGCTCTCTACTAAACAATGAGGGCTATAAACCCCAGTATTTCTGTTGGTTACTTGTTTCTGATCATAATAAAGCTTTGGGCGTTGTATTTTATAATCAAATGCTGGAGGAGTGCTCACCACTGATTGGTCTTCCCATACCTTTCCTCCCTTGTTTCAGGCAGTTATTAGAAATACATCTTCTAGGCCATTGTTTAAACACAAAAACGTCTTAAAAATAGATTTTCTAAGTTATGGAAATGCTTTTGTTTCAGCAGTCAACAGACCTATTGTAAGTCAATATCAAATGAAAAGTGGTTAGACAATGCACTTCCTATTCTCCAGTCAGCTGTGTTCTCCAGTCAGGGTACTCTGCCATTTGCTACATTTTTCACTGGAGAGGTTTTTTCTTTTCACTAGTAATGTGACCATTCTGATTTCTCAATGTTGTATCAAAAATGTAGAATTGTCTACAATATGAATATGTTTCCTTAGTTGTTTGATTAATGCTCTTAACATGTACTGGGACTTCCAGAAATCACCTTAGAACCTGTCTCTGAGCAAACACATGCCTAAATCATTTATAACAGTTTCGAACTATTTTAAAATGTTGTGAGTTTCGGGGCACCTGGGTGGCTCAGTCATTAAGCGTCTGCCTTCGGCTCAGGTAATGATCCCAGGGTCCTGGGATCGAGCCCTGCATCGGGCTCCCTGCTCAGCGGGAAGCCTGTCTCTCCCTCTCCCACTCCCCCTGCTTGTGATCCCTCTCTCGCTGTGTCTCTCTCCGTCAAATAAATAAATAAAAATCTTAAAAAAAAAAGAAAAAGGTCGGGAGTTTCCATGGTCTTCCTTGAAAACCTATATAGCATATCTCATTATGTTAGTTTCATAATCATCTTCTATAATCATCTTAAAGTGCCTATTTGTCAGTGGTTTCTTCACTATAACACCTAAAGCACTAGTTAAAATGTAGGTAAGTTGGACTTAATCAAAACTAAAAACTTTTATGCTTCAGAGAGCACACCAAGGAAGTGAAAAGATAATCCACAGAATGGGAGGGAAAGCTTTGCAAATCCTCTAACAAGAGTCTAGTATCCAGAATATATAAAGAACTCTTAGAACTCAACAATGAAAAGACAATTAAAATTGGGCAAAAGATTTAAATATACCTTTCTCCAAAGAGAGAAATTTGTACATATACAAATGGCTAATATACACACGAAAAGATGTTCAACATCATTAGTCATTAGGGAAATGCAAAGTCACAGTGAGATACCACATATATCCACTGGGATGGCTATGATCAAAAAGATAGTAACAGGGGCACCTGAGTGGCTCAGTTGGTTAAGTGTTCGACTCATGATCTCAGCTCAGGTCTTAATCTCAGGGTGTTGAGTTCAAGCCCCTAATGGAGCTCCAAACTGGGCGTTGAGCCTACTTAAAAAAAAAAGACAATAATAAGTGCTGTAGAGGATGTGTAGAAATTAGAACCTTTGTACGTTACTAGTGAGAATTAGTACAGCTGTTTGGATGACAGTTTGGCCATTTCTCAAAAAGTTAATTATGGTATGATCCAGCAATTCCACTCCTAGGTATGAAGAAATTAAAAACGGTCACACACGGGCACCTGGCTGGCTCAGTGTGTAGAGTGTACAGCTCTTAATCTTTTTTTTTAAGATTTTATTTATTTATTTGAGAGAGAGAGAGAGCACATGAGGGGGGGAGGGTCAGAGGGAGAAGCAGACTCCCCGCTGAGCAGGGAGGCCAATGCGGGACTCAATCCCAGAACTCCAGGATCACGACCCTAGCCGAAGGTAGTCACCTAACCAACTGAGCCACCCAGGCGCCCTGCAGCTCTTAATGTTTTGAGTCGTGAGTTCAAGTCCTACACTGGGTATGGAGCCTACTTAAAAAAAAAATTTTTTTTCAAAACAGTTACACAAAAAATGTACATGAATAGTTATGGCATAATTATTGATAATAGCCAAAAAAGTGAGAACAACCCAAGTGTCCATCAACTGATGAATGTATAAAAATGTATATGTATAGTCATACAATTGAATATTATTCAGCCATAAAAAGGAATGAAGTGCTGATACATGTTACAATGTAGATGAATCTTATTATCTGATTCCATTTATATGAAATGTCCGTTTACATGAAATCTTATGAATAGGCAAATCTTTTTTTTTTTTTTAATTTGTCAGAGAGTGAGCACAAGCAGGGTGAGTGACAGGCAGAGGGAGAAGCAGACTCCCCACTGAGCAGGGAGCCCAATGCCGGACTCAGTCCCAGGACCCTGGGATCATGACCTAAGCTGAAGGCAGACGCTTAACGACTGAGCCACCCAGGCGCCCTGAATAGGCAAATCTGTACAGACAGGAAGTAGATTAGTGGTTGCCACGGGTTAGGGATGGGTTGGGGTTGGGGAGCGCTAACGGGTATAGGGTTATCCTTTTGGAATGAAGAAAATGGTCTGGAATTGGTGATATCGGCTCCACAACCTAGTGAATATAATAAAAACCACAGAATAGTACACTTTAAAAGGGTGTATTGTGTGGCACAAATTTGTTACAGGTTGAATCATGTCTCCCAAAAAGATGTTTAAGTCCTAACCCCTAGAATGTCAGTAGCCTGACGCTGCGTCATAACACCTATGTCATTCCCCTCGCTTCATCCCATCACATAGGCGTTTTATCATCTCACGTCATCACAAGGCGAAGTTCAGTACAATTAGATATTTTGAGAGAGAGACCACATTCACCTAACTTTTATTACAGTATATTGTTATGATTGTTCTATTTTATTATTATTGTTCATCTCTTGCTGTGCCTAATTTATAAGTTAACTTTACCATAAATATGTGTGTATAGGAAAAAGGATAGTATCTGTAGGATTCAGTACTATCCACGGTTTTAGGCATTCACTAGGAGTCTTGGAACTTACCTGCCATAGATTAGGGGGAACTACTGTAGTGATATTTTGTTACGGTAGCCCTAGAAAACTCATACAGATTTATTTCTCAAGTTTTAAAAATGGAGTCAGGTGAATGAAGCTAGAGTGTATTATGCTAAGCAAAATAAATCAGAGACAAATATATAATCTCACTCATATGTGGAATTTAAGAAACAAAACAGATGAACATAGGGAGAGGGAAGCAAAACATAAGAGACTCTTAACTAGAGAGAACAAACAGGGTGGCTGGAGGGGAGGTGGGGGGTGGGCTAAGTGAGTGATGGGTATTAAGGAGGGCACCTATTGTGTTAAGCACTGGATGTTATATGTAAGTGATGAATCACTAAATTCTGAAACCAGTATTACATATATGTTAACTAGAATTTAAGTTAAAATTTGAAGAAAAAAATAAAAATAAAAATGGAGTCTTACAAAGAAGTTAAGAGACCAGGCTACACTTGGCATATAGTAGTTGCTCAATATATAAAGTTAATTTGGTTTATTTTGAAGGGATGAAAGGGTACTGGGAACAGTGCTTTGTGTAGGTCAATTTTATTATGATAGAGTATAATTCTTTATTGCTTAAAAATCAGCAGACTAATATCTATCTTTTTAGTTATCTTACTTAATAGTGCTATTTCAATTCCCCAAACACGTCAGATTCTCTGTTGCTTTTCTGCCTGTTGGCCATGGTATGGTGGTATACCCAAACTGTGTGATTTTAGGAAAGATACCTGAGTTTTCACTCTTCTCATCTACAAAATGTTCTTCCTCCTTCATATTTTGATAATGAGAATCAAATCAGAGTGCATGTGAACACACTTGGAACCCCAAGTGTAAAGCATTATTCTTCCAATACCATGGATTGTAGCTATCTATCTAATTTAAGCCTTACCCCAAAGTCTTCATTAAAATTACATCAAGGCCATGTTTACATGTCCAATTATAAAAATCATCGGAAGATAGTTATAAAATCCAGATTTGTTGGGGCGCCTGGGTGGCTCAGTCGTTAAGCGTCTGCCTTCGGCTCAGGTCATGATCCCAGGGTCCTGGGATCGAGCCCCACATCCGGCTCCCTGCTCCGAGGGAAGCCTACTTCTCCCTCTCCCACTTCTCCTGCTTGTGTTCCCTCTCTCACTGTGTCTCTCTCTGTCAAATAAATAAAATCTTTAAAAAAAAAAAATCCAGATTTGTGTTGGGGCGCCTGGGTGACTCAGTCGGTTAAGCAGCTGCCTTCAGCTCGGGTCATGATCCCAGGGTCCTGGGATCAAGCCCCACATCGGGCTCCCTGCTCAGCGGGGAGCCTGCTTCTCCCTCTCCCTCTGCCTGCCGCTCTGCCTACTTGTGCTCTCTATCTCTCTGTCAAATAAATAAAATCTTAAAAAAAAAAATCCGGATTTGGGGCTCACCCTAGAACTACTACATCAGAATCTTCAAGAGGAGGGGCCTGAGACTTATTTTTAACTGCGGCCCATGTGACTCACATGATCTCACAAACAAGGGAAATTCTTCCCTGTCAAAACCTACTTATGTGTAGTATGCCTGAAAACATCAGGAAAGCTAGTTGAAAAAAATAAGTGCCAGGTGCCTGGGTTGCTCGGTCGTTAGGTGTCTGCCTTCGGCTCAGGTCACGATCCCAGGGTCCTGGGATCAAGCCCCACATGGGGCTCCCTGCTCAGCAGGAAGCCTGTTTCTCCCTCTCCCACTCTCCCTGCTTGTGTTCCCTCTCTCGCTCTTTGTCAAATAAATAAAAATAAAATAAATAAATAAAATAAAAAAATAAGTGCCTACCTAAAAAATAAATGCCAGAAAGTAATGAAGTGCTAAAAACAAAAAAAGCAATGGGGATATATCAAAGTATAAAATATATGTCCATTTGTCTACACTGATATAAATAACTGAATAAATGATGGAAAGTAGAAAATCTCCTATGTTGAAGAATTCCAAATAATTTATGTAGATATTCCAGCCTCAGGAAGGTGCAACTTAACTCCCCATTCCTTAGTGTGGGTTGCACATAGTGATTTCCTTTCAAAGAAAAGGGGAGGAAGAAAGAACTTTACACTGGAGAACCCTTAAAACACAACTTAAGCCAGGTGATCAAGATTAACATCAATAAGTTATGTTGATAGTGTGTACCCTTGATATGTGATGAGAATGGCACTTTACCTCTGTGGTCTTCTTCCCAAAAACCCATAACACCAGTGTCACTATGAGAAAAACATCAGACAAACCCAAATTGAGGGACATTATTTAAAACACCTAGCCAATACTCTCCCAAACTGGCAAGGTCATCAAAAACAAGGAAAGTCTGAAAAACTAATAACCAAGAAGAACCTAAGGAGACATGACTAAATGTAATGTGACATTCTGGATGGGATCTTGGAACAGAAAAAGGGTATTAGGTAAAAACTAAGGAAAATACAAAGTACGAACTTTAGTTAATAAAATGTCTATACTGATTCACTACTTGTGGCAAATGTACCATACTAACGTACTATGTTAATAAAAGTTAAAACCTGGGTATGTCGTATATGGCAACACTGTCCTATCTTGACAACTTTTCTATAAATCTACTTCTAAATTTAAAAGTTTATTTAAAAAGAAAAAAAATCTGGGGCGCCTGGATGGCTCAGTCAGTTAAGTGTCTGCCTTCAGCTCAGGTCATGATCCCAGGGTCCTGGGATGGAGCCCCGCATCAGGCTTCCTGCTCAGCCAGGAGCCTGCTTCTTTCTCTGCCCCTCTCCCCCGCTCATGCTCTCTCTCTCTCTCTCTCTCTCTGAAAGAAAGAAAATCTTCAAAAAAAAAATAAAAAGGAAAAAAAGAAAAAGACAAAAATCTGATTCAGAATGCCGGGGGGTAAGGTCCCAATAATTTGCATTTTTAACTAGCACTTGGTTCTCAGAAGTACCACCTTAACTGAGGTCTGCTCCTAGTCTGGCCTTCAGCCTAAAGCAGAATAGCTGTGAGGCCACATGACCACTGCCTGCAGTAAGTTTGCTGATTAACACTTTAACAAGTATTTGCAAAGTAGGTCAGTTCAGTCTCTGTTCACCTGTGGTTTTAGGTATTAGAAGAGCAGGTAACTCTGTCCCTGGTCACCAGCAGGAAAAGGTGTGGTAGGATAGAAAAGTAGGTACTTGTCTTCCATTTTGAGAGTAACACCCATCTTAATGAGTGTCAAAACACCTTAGTCACTTCCATTTTATTTATGCTGCTGTTTCCATGTACCACTTCCTTGGGCTCTATCCCAGATGAAAGCAATTAAGTGCCAAATTCTACCCCACAACATGAGTTGGTGAAAATGGCCACAATAAATAATGTTGTTCCTGGACCTTTGTTTCCAGTAGTCATTTCTTTAGTCTTAATCCTCAACTCATCACATTCCTAATGCTTTCTCTCATTCCCTCACCCAGATAACAACAGTGCCCCTTGCA
The DNA here is from genome assembly GCF_004348235.1 of Phoca vitulina. Lineage (NCBI taxonomy): Eukaryota > Metazoa > Chordata > Mammalia > Carnivora > Phocidae > Phoca > Phoca vitulina. The sequence goes on along the minus strand of NW_022589710.1, from coordinate 8,030,123 downwards.
GGTGAGAAGACTATTGCATTGAATGGGATACTGTAGAGTTTAGGTAAGTGATCATAAAGCTCTAGGTCTAACAGCTAATGATCCCTAGTATTTATGCTACTTTATTAAAAACTCAGTATCCAGGAGGAGAAAACTGGCAAGAAGAACAGGGCAGATCTCAGACCTAGTAGGACAAAGAACACTGCTGGGAGTTCTTTTTAAGTCCTTGGAAAACATATAACCACCAATGTCAGGTGATAGAGTTTTTTCATTACATGGTCATTACCACATGGGTCTGTGTGTGTGTATGGCCATGGCTACATTTCTTCCCTTATCAGAAGAATGATGATGCTTTTCTTTCTACCATACTCTTTTCTCTGAGGACAGGGAAAGAATATATCCTTCTCTTCAGTGTTTACATTCCATACTGTTGCTGATTAATTTCTATATGTTCTTTATGTTCTTTCTGCTGCAGTACTGCTCAGCCCACTAGCACACATGGGCCTCTTCATCTTTGCACAAGCCTTGTGTTTTCTTAACCTCTTCTATTCCTCACTAAACTTCCCTCCCCTTTCTTCACTCTGTTCTGTTCAGAGTCTAGAAATAGAGACCTGGTTTCACAATTGATTCATGATGACCCTGAGTGAGATCATTGCTAATTAAGAATTATCGTATCTGGGGCGCCTGAGTGGCTTAGTCTTTGGGCGTCTGCCTTTGGCTCAGGTCATGATCTCCGGGTCCTGGAATCGAGCCCCGCATTGGGCTCCCTGCTCAGCGGGAAGCCTGCTTCTCCCTCTCCCTCTGCCCCTGCTTGTGTTCCCTCTCTCGCTGTGTCTCTGTCAAAAAAATTAAAAAATCTTAAAAAAAAAATTATATCTGTGAAAAGCACTTCCCTTGAACTCAGATGTTAAACAACCACAACAGAAACATAAGCCACCAATTGTGTGCAATGCACTGTGTGAATGAATATAAGGAAGTACCAGCAAAGCACCGAATTCTAGCACCAGTGGATCTGGATTCTAATTCAAGATCTGCCACTGACTAATTTTGTAGCTTGGGCAAGTCAGCCTCCTGGGCCACAATTTCTTCTCTGCAGAACAGTTAAGTGTACTAAAACAAACAACAACAAAAAACAGTTGAGTGTGGTGTGACCAACTATCCCAGTTTGCTTAGGAGTCCTAGTTTCAGCACTGAAAGTTCTGTGTCCCAGCAAAGTTTTCAGTACCAGGTAAACCAGCATGGTTTGTTACTCTACTGGAAGGCTTTCTGAGATCCTTTCTAATTCTGATACTTCTGGGTCTAAGGCTCAGAAATGCTGCCTATGTCCTTTTGAGAGTGTGGACAGACAGGGAGGGTGGAGGCTCTATGCAAAGAACTTGAAAGACTTCCTGCCTCCTGACCTATGACTCACAGGGGATGCTGCAGGGCCTCATTCCTAACATCTCAGGGAAAAGAGATCAGCTGAGAATGGTACACTCAGGAAAAAGACATTCTTGGGTTTCCCAGTGGGAAAGAAATTCAAAAACAATTGACTAATAGAGGAATTTGTAGCAAATGTTGAGGCTGCCAGCATTCTTGCAAGTAAGCCAATGACCTTTTAAGCTACATCCACAACTGACCAGCTCCTTGGCCATCAACCCAATGAAGGCTCCTTTCCCAGTTTAGACTGTATGCAAAACCGGTTTGGCAGCGAGTCTTTCAGTATCCTCAGATACACATTTATTCCAGCATAAGATCACATGAAATCAACTTCCTAGTAAGAGCTTTTTTAAAAATTAAAACAAACAAAACAGAGCAAGTGACTGCCACTGCTGACCTTGACAGTCCGTTGTCTTAGTTTCATGACTTTCAAGAAAAGGATCCTTGGATGACTTGAATTAGGAGGGAAGATGGCTGAACTCAGTCTTGAGTGGATTTGCCACACTGCAAGGGACTACAGAGGCTTCCAGCTGATCCTGAAAAGAGATCAGGATTAGGTATTAATCTGAAAAGAGACACAGCTTGCTGCAGATTTATATTTAATTTAAAGCAAACTTCATGATCACCTTGTACCTTTTCTTTGTGCCTGATTTAATTTTGGTTTTTTGCTTATGATCAACTCCTATTTTGATCTCACCTCATAGAATAAATTTGGCCCAATTTCCTTCTCAGTCGTTCCTTCTTAAATGGCTGGATCCAAAACACAGCCACCACTAATTATTGAGTGGTGATAGAATGTTCATGGAGAAAGTCAAAAGAGCTAAACTGACACAAACTATTTAAGGAACCACGTAACAAATCAAGGAAATTCTCTAGCCCAACAAATTAAGACAGCAGTTATGTAAAGTCTCTTCACCTACCCTTAACCAACCAAAAAATTCAGTAAAGATCAAGTTAAACTGGTTCAAATATACAGTAAAATCAGATTAAACTGGTTTAAGAAGTATGCGCCAAATGGTAATACTTCCCCCTCCTCTCTGTGAGCTCTACTTCAGTAGAATCTAAGGCTATTAACAAAGGAAGTTTTTAGCCACAAATTCGTTAACAAGAGTTAATTATCCAGAGATTAATTATGACTCAAATGAAGTCTCCTGTTTACCTAAGATAGAAGTAAAGGGATCTAGTATAATGAATATCTAGAGAAGATATTTTTGGTGATGCATGGTCAACATGGGTGAGACTGGCCACGTAAGAAGGCTCTAGGCATGTGACTTTAAATTCTTTCAGTTGCAAAGTATTATATGTTACCTAATAGACTGTGAAGAAATTAAAAGATACGTGCTGGTTTGCTTTGTACATCCTGGTAGATGGCCCCAGTTCTCATGATTGGCAAGATTGGGCCACCAGCCCTGACCACTGGCCTTTGAGTTTGTTAACTCCTCATCTGTGGAGCTGGGGGGATGGGGGGGAGGCTTTTAATTTCTTTAGGTCTTACCTGAGAAAGCATTTCTGAACAAAAAATCAGATGACACCAAAAGAGGTCCAATCAAAGCCTGATTCAGCCCTAAGTGTATATCATAATTATCAAATGCAGGGTCAGGTTTGTGGTGCTATCCAGCCAGATGTCAGAGCTGTCCTGCTCAGGAAACATCTCCTGGCTCTTCCCCTCGGCTACGGTGGCTTGTGCAAGATGGGCCAAGGTTAAGGCTCGAGACCTTCACGCCAAGAAGGAGGAGCTGCTTACATGGCTGGAAGACCTGAAGGTGGAGCTGTCCCAGCTGCGAGACACCAAAGTGGCAGGCTCTCCCAAGATCCCAGTTGGACGCAAAGATATGGTCCATGTATTCATTGTCATTAGCCAGACTCAGAAAGAGAATCTCAGGGGCACCAGGTGGCTCAGTCGGTTGAGTAGCGGACTCTTGATTTCCCCTCAGGTCATGATCTCGGGGTGGTAGGATAAGGCCGAGCCAGGCTCCCCACTAGGCTCAGAGCCTGCTTGAGATCGGCTCCTTCTCTCTCTGCCCCTTCTCCACGCATGCGTGCACATGCGCACGCCTCCTCTCTCGCGTGCGCGCGCTTCTCCGCGCGCACTCTCTCTCTCTCTCTCTCCCCAAAAGAAAAAGAAGAGAACCTCAGGAAATTCCACAAGAGTAAGAACTACACGCCCGTCAGTCTGGGGCCCCAGAAGACATGTGTCCCCTGTCCGCGGCTGAACAAGCTTAGAGAGAGCCTGAAGCCCAAGAAGCACCTGTGGAAGGATCGGTGGTACCCACGGCGGAAGTACCTGGTCAAGGCCTGAGCATCGGCATCGCTAAAACAAACTGGAAAAAAAATCCTCGGGGTGCCCACTGTGTGCTGGGCACATTCAGCTCAGAAGGTACACTAACGCTTCCCCAGGTTTTTTCCCTGTAAGATGAGAAGGAAAGCTTTGTCAGGATTTTGTTTGGGGGTTTTTAATAGTAAAGTTATATATTTTATTTGTTTTTTTAAAGATTTTATTTATTTGAGAGAGAGAATGAGATAGAGCATGAGAGGGGGGAGGGTCAGAGAGAGAAGCAGACTCCCTGCTGAGCAGGGAGCCCGATGCGGGGCTCGATCCCGCGACTCCAGGATCATGACCTGAGCCGAAGGCAGTCGCTTAACCAGCTGAGCCACCCAGGAGCCCCTAAAGTTATGTATTTTAAACAGATCTCTGAAATTTGGTCATCAGGGGTTCTGTTTGAGGGGGCGCCTGGCCAGCTCATTCGGTAGAGCACACCACTCTTGATCTCAGGGTCCTGAGTTCAAAGCCACCTCCTTTGTAAAGCTTGCTTAAAAAAAAAAAAAGAAAGAAAGAAAAAAAGTTACTTGTAAGGGGTTCTGTTTGCCACCTTCCTCCTATGAAAGCAGGAGTTTTTGTTTCCTTAAGTCCTTCATCCTGAGGTTAATTTGCACTCACTGCTTTGATCCCCCTACAAATCTAATGCAAAATTAAGACACCATTCTGTAAGGAGGAGAAAAGGCTAGATTTGTGGCCACATTAAGTTCTCCTACCCAGAATGTAGTATCACCTTGCGTTCTGCGCAAAGCTAGCCTAATGTGGACCTGAAAGGATGACGGGGGTGGGGGTGGGGTGGAGATCTGTCCTGACCAGGAAAATGGTATTTGCACTGTGTCCTGGGCCCAAATATTCTAGGCCACAGCAAGTGGCATTCATGATGCAACCAAAAACCTTAGAGCACCAGGCTCTGGTACCAAAGAATATAAAATGCAATGGAGTGGATCTCCATTTTGCCTTCCAAATGGGGACAAATTTTTCAATGTGTTCCCAAATTTTCCAGGAAGAGTTGGGAGTTTTGTGTCTTTTTTTCAGATCATTGATTTAGCCTGTTTGGTCTGAAACTCTTGCTGTAAAATCCTATTTGCTCTGGCAGACTAAAACATCTCTGGTTGTCTTTGGAAGTTGTAGCAATAGGTCCATATAAAGGTGAAGTTTAGCAGTTAAGCAGAAATAATTGTTTAGGGGCACCTGGGTGGCTCAGTTGGTTAAGCGTCTGCCTTCTGCTCAGGTCATGATCCTAGGGTCCTGGGATCGAGCCCCGTGTCAGGCTCCCTGCTCAGCGGGGAATCTGCTTCTCCCTCTCCCACTCCCCCTGCTTGTGTTCCCTCTCCATGTGTCTCTCTCTGTCAAATAAATAAATAAAATCTTTAAAAAAAAAAAAAAAGAATTGTTTAGAGAATTCTGCAGATCATTGTGTCCTTTCCATTTCTAGGGACAAGCATAAATGAAATAAAACTTTTAAAGATACTGTTGTTCTTCTTTAGTACTATGGCTAAGAAAGGATTTTTCCTTCTCAAGTAACTGAGCTCTTTAAGTATTCCCTGAAAATAGCCCTATATGGAGAATGAGAAAAGACTGGGTCCTCCTCGGGTCGCCTGGGTGGCTCAGTCGTTAAGCATCTGCCTTCGGCTCAGGTCATGATCCTGGGGTCCTGGGATCGAGCCACGCATCAGGCTCCCTGCTCGGCGGGAAGCCTGCTTCTCCCTGTCCCACTCCCCCTGCTTGTGTTCCCTCTCTTGCTGTGTCTCTCTCTGTCAAATAAATAAATAAAATCTTTAAAAAAAAAAAAAAAAGACTGGGTCCTCCTCCAGCAGTTCCTTCTGGTCCTAAGATGCAGACTGTCTGAATTTTTATTATAAAGAAGTAAGTTTAGTAGTTTATCTTGGCTTTCCAGCCCCAGCCCCTGGTGATGTTGATGCCCACAAAGAACTGGATTGCCATTTATAAACTCTTTTTCTCTTATTTCTTTAACCAATCGCCAAAACTTCTTTATTTGTTTCAAAAGGCTTGCAGATACTGTAAAAGATAAGGACCTAGAGAACAAACATCCTTCTTGTGAAACTTGTTTTCTCTGTGTCTTTTTTTAAAAAAATTTTTGCATTTTAAATTGAAGTATAATTAACATACACTGTGATATTAGTTTCAGGTGTATAATTAATGATTCAACAATTCTATATATTTCTCAGTGCTCATCAAGAGAAATGTACTCTTGGGCGGCTGGATGGCTCAGTCAGTGGAGCATGGGACTCTTGGATTTAGGGTTGTAAATTCAAGCCCCACATTGGGTGTGGAGATTACTTAAAAATAAAATCTTGGGGCACCTGGGTGGCTCAGTCGGTTAAGCGTCTGCCTTCGGCTCAGGTC